>NC_060139.1:289017141-289320171 GCF_021461385.2 Schistocerca piceifrons | reverse complement strand
CATCAAAGAATCGAAACCGCACGTTGCTTTCAAGTTGTAGGTAGCAGATTTGAATTTGCTTGAGGACCCATTTGGGAAAAGTGGCAAATTAATGTCTATGAATTTCTTAGTTGAATTATAGTTTGGGCAATCATCTAAGTAGTTTTTCTTGCTCTTAGTTTGCATGCTCGATGTGATGATGATTTCATTTTGAAGCTTTTTCAACATTGCACTCTCCTCCATTTTATTATTACAGGTCTCTCGGTTTTCTTCTGTTTTTGAACCACAGGATGAAATCCCTGGTGAAGTATGATTCTCGATAGTCTTTATTGGAATGAAATATCTCTTTAGAGTCCAAATTCGGCGGTAAATTATTATCTCAAGAGCGCTGAAAACACACATTATCACTCTTGACTGAGACACTGTTGTTCTCCGCATTCATAACAAGTGAGCCTGAAGTAAGAGAAAACTGTATTCAAAACTATTAAAAATTTTGTCTAACTCTGTCTCATTGCCATCTTCGTGTTGGGTCCCACTTAGTAAGGTATTGTTCAGTATGCTCTCAGAATTATCGAGTATGTGATTGCTTTTGGGGTTTGTTATCTTCAGCTTCTTATTTTTTCCTCTCCAGTTTTCCTCTTCATGGTAAGGCAATGATGCTTCAGTTGATTTGTGCTTCACAGCTTGCTTTGAATATTAGTTTTCCATCATAAGTGGCGCTAACAGTTTTGCTTCCTCACGCAGCCACTTCAAATATTGAAAAATTAATTTGTCTACTCGTAAAGGCAGCTTGTCAAAGCCCATTGTCTTTAATTTCGAAAATTGTCCTTTCGTCGCTGCTGACAAACGAGTAGATAAAGGAATATGGAAAGAAGGATACATCACAGCTGTCCACAGTGGTATATAGTACATCAACTCTTTCGGCATCTCTGCAGCATTAGGAATGTTGTACGGATTCAAATCAAAGAGATTGTAATCCTTAGTCTGATTCGCAATAACTTCAGCTTCATTGTAGATACGTTTTGCCCTATCAGTCCACGCGTTTGCAGTAGATTCCTTGGAGTTCCAAATTGATTCCAAAAGACAGTCATCACTGTTTTCAACACCATCAGTTTTCTTGTCATCATCTCTCTTTCGTCAATATATGAATGACATTGACCATCTCTGATAATGTTATCAAGGTGCCGCTGATGTTCCATTGATGAATATTCTTGACCGCACTCATCAATACCAAGATGTTCACTCAACGCAACAACCAAAAGTGAGCGCAAAGCACTTTCAATATCACGAAAATCTGTCATCATGTAAATATGGACCAAGACTCGATCATAAAGTTACTAGACTTGTGATTTACCTCTTGAGAAGCATTTCCACCTCGAAATCATGGCCATAAAATGGTTTAAATCTATTCTCAAACAACACGAGGGTAGAATTACTCTTTCATGCAAAACAATATGACTATAACACCTATTAAAATAAGTCCAAGCAATTGGCTGTTGCTCTAGAAATGGCAACCAACAAAGCCTTACCAAAATCAGTTACCGTGATTTTTGGTCTGGGAGCTCCACATCTAATGGTATCCATAAAGAAAAGTGACAAGAATGATGCGTCATGCCTTGAGGATATCATCTGATAAGTTGGGCAGCTGACTGATGATCGATTGACGATATTTGGCTCTTTACTAGTGACGTTTACTTCGCGGATGCACATGTACTGATACAGGTATATGTACTTTGACTTCATTTTCCACACAGTCAGCCCTGTTTGACAGATTCCCAAATCGTGAAATAACTCGATATACAACGCCACCTGTAGCATCTACTTAATCGTACACACTGCTATTGATTTGATGACAATATTTGTGCAACAGACTTTGATCTTTCAGCCTATATATATACATAACAGAAGAGTGGGTCCAATCCGATTGCGTGAATTTCGTCCCGATGGGTAGTATGTTTTGCGATTTGCAGGTTATCAACAGGCTTACTAGTTGTTATACCAAATCGTTTGTCCCTTTCCTCTTCTTTAGCCTTTCTCAAGACATCAGCATTAGATAAATTTGCAGGAATCATGTCTCCGAAAGACATACTTTTTGCTTCATCACTTCGCCAAACAGCTGCAGGCATCCTGTTATCAACCAATTTAGCAGCTACCTGTAGTCTTCTCGTGCCACGAAGTTGTCTTCTTTTCAGGTGATTACTATCGTCTGAAAAGTTTGAAAGTCTGCAGTTCAGAATAATATTGTTGTCCTTTTTTGGCTTCTTCAGAGAAATCCCTTAGAAAGTGGCTCCGCATTCTGTACATCTTCCTTTGAACTTCAAGAAGTACTTTGAACTTGAACTTTCACACACTTTAGCATATTTGAAAGAAAAGGCACATGGAATTTTGTGATGTTCATAAATTTTATCAGCCATCAAATCGGTCCATTTCCCTATTTCCAGTCTTGAAGGCTTTCCAAGTTTCCTCTTTGTTGGTTTTATGGTAGACCATTTTTCTGCTGACAGTAGTAAGTCAAATTGCTTTGTCACGTCCTTGTTGCACGAAGAACAAAAAACATTCCACATCTTTGCTGAAGGTGTTTCTAACAAAAGTAAGCAGATCAGGACGATCTTCTTTAATTGTTGTGTAAATATGTTTTGAAGACATTTTCGAGCCGATGTCGGCCATGGCATCGGACAGTTTTTGGAAGACCGGATGAGTGGAATGATTTGAATGCCTCTATCATCGATTACTTTAAATTTTTATGGGTGTTACGGTTCATAAATATCACTTACACAACAGCAGCGACTGCACAACAGGCACCGACTGCACAAGAGCTCAGACTGAACGAGCATAATGATTATTCGCGTGAGAGTGAGTAGTACTGTTGCGTTTAGTCATTAGGGGCAGGTCAAGGAGTGAAATGCAGCGCTGGCGGGAGCCTTCACACGACGCGGCGCGCGTCACCCTTAAAGTGCAGCTGTTGTTGTCATTAGCTTTGATACTACAGCGAGAAGCTTTGATGCTACCTCTATTGCAACTGCTACGCTGACGTCACCTGCCGATTGTTTAAAAGACGCAGTTCACGTGTTCATTGTTTCCAGATGTAGTGCCACGACTTATGCATTGTTGCTGTGCTTTGTTTATTATTTTTTGGTCTTGAGAGGTCTCAGGGACGTATCATAGTTTTTATTATCGTTCCATGGAGCGCAGCTGTTCAGATTGATACATGTCGAAATTTTCTGTAAATTACTTTTCAGCAATTTGTAGTATTGGCGCCTTCTCGTTAATAGCTTCCCTTCTCCGTATGCTTTTCATTGTTGTGTGATTCTGTAAATTACTTGTCAACAATTAGCGCACTGGCGCCTTCTCGTTATAGCTTCCTTTCTGTGTATGCCTTTCATTGTTGTATGATTCAGTATCGACGCTAATGCTCTCTTGATGAGATGTGAGCCGATTGCTCGTTTTTATCCACTGTGCCCTTTCGTATTTCATTTCTGCAATTAATTTATTTGTTTATCAACATAGTAAGTAGTACAAAGCTAATCCAGAATGTAAACTGCACTTAAATTCTGTTTTAACTGGTTAATCGTCAGTGTCCGCTGTCTGAACGTCAAATATCAAATTAATACACTGCGCCTGGTTGCGTTATTTTATAGGAATTTTATTATTTTAAGTGCGATGTACTAGATCATATTGAAGAAATCCAAAGCATATTGTTCGAAGAGGATAATATTATTCGAAATTTACCTGGACCAATAGGTGCAGCCAAAGCAGCCTTTGTGATGCTGTAATTGCCTCATAGATGACGGTATTTGTCTATTGTAGTTTTGTATTCCTTTCAGCATTTTTAGAGAGTCAAAGCTTCATTTCAGCGTGAGAGAGGGGTAAAATCAATAGATGTTATTGAATTGAAAGCCTTCATCTGTCTCTTGTTTTTAATTGTTGTTAACAAAAGTAACAGATTAAGCCTGCAAGATCTGTGTGGAATTGATGGGGATGGAACAGAAAAATTTCACCTCGCAAATGAACATAAAACGTTTCAAATTTATTGTGGAGTGCCTTAGATTTTACAGTCGCGCTATTCGTGATGAAAGGAGACAATTAGACAATCTAACAGCAATTCGGGAAATATATACTGTGTTTGTACGCAACTACCAGAAATCTTATACCCTCGGAGAAAATGTCACAGTAGACAAGAAGCTGGAAGGATTCTGTGGAAGGTGCAGTTTTCGCCAATATGTACCTATCAAAACATACAAGTATGGATTTAAAATCTATGCTTTTGTGAATTCTTAAGTATTTTACCTGAACAATTTGGAAATATATGCTGTGTTGCAGACAGTAGGATTTATCAAATGAGCAATAAACGTTTTCATGGTTTACTAGTATTTAAATGATTATAGAGCTATGAAGGGAGAATTTTCTTTTGTTGGCACGATGAAGAAAAACAAGCGTGAGATTTCTCTAGAGTTTGCTATCAGTAAAAGAAGGGCTGCCCACAGTTCCTTTTTTGGCTTCCACAAGACTGAACTCTAGTTTCCTCAGTACCTAAAAAGGGGAAGTGTGTGATCCTGGCATCACGTTTGCATGAAGATAATTCGATAGATGCTGACACTTTAAATAAACGGAAGCCATCCATCGTAAATCTTACAATAGCGTTAAGTGTGGTATTTTCACAGCAGAGAAGCTGAATGCTTTGTACAACGCTGCAAGAAATGTGCGCCGTTAGTCAATGGTTATATTTTTGTAATGATCAATACGGTTGGAATCTATGCACAAGTGATTTATTGTGGCAACAGTAAGAATTGTACCAGAAGGAAAGGGATCCTGAATCAGCTATGTTATAAATTGTTGTTTTCTTATCTACATTCTGCAGAACTATTCAAATTTTGTACAAAGAACTGTAGAACTATTTCATATCTATCAAGAACTCTGAAAAAAATATACATTTCTGAAATAAAGGGTGCCAACTTCACAGTAAGTGAAAAGATTTTCTGCTTAAATTGCAATTATCTCGTAAACTATTAGCTGCACAACAAAATGTTAATTGGATTTTCGATAGAACTATTGGAGTTCTGTTCAGAACTGTGCTCAGAACTGTTATACTTATGTACAATTTGCGAATGTTGACAAAGAATGTTTTCGATACGATAATTTTTTCGAATATTGTTGTTTTCTTCGCTAAATTCTGCAGAACTATTCAAATTTTGTACAAAGAACTCTAGAACTATTTCATATCTATCAAGAACTCTGAAAGAAATATTGTTGTTGTTGTGGTCTTCAGTCCTGAGACTGGTTTGATGCAGCTCTCCATGCTACTCTATCCTGTGCAAGCTTTTTCATCTCCCAGTACCTACTGCAACCTACATCCTTCTGAATCTGCTTAGTGTATTCATCTCTTGGTCTCCCTCTACGATTTTTACCCTCCACGCTGCCCTCCAATACTAAATTGGTGATCCCTTGATGCCTCAGAACATGTCCTACCAACCGATCCCTTCTTCTGGTCAAGTTGTGCCACAAACTTCTCTTCTCCCCAATCCTATTCAATACTTCCTCATTAGTTATGTGATCTACCCATCTAATCTTCAGCATTCTTCTATAGCACCACATTTCGAAAGCTTCTATTCTCTTCTTGTCCAAACTATTTATCGTCCATGTTTCACTTCCATACATGGCTATACTCCATACAAATACTTTCAGAAATGACTTCCTGACACTTAAATCAATACTGGATGTTAACAAATTTCTCTTCTTTAGGAACGCTTTCCTTGCCATTGCCAGCCTACATTTTATATCCTCTCTACTTCGACCATCATCAGTTATTTTGCTCCCCAAATAGCAAAACTCCTTAACTACTTTAAGTGCCTCATTTCCTAATCTAATTCCCTCAGCATCACCCGACTTAATTAGACTACATTCCATTATCCTTGTTTTGCTTTTGTTGATGTTCATCTTATATCCTCCTTTCAAGACACTGTCCATTCCATTCAACTGCTCTTCCAAGTCCTTTGCTGTCTCTGACAGAATTACAATGTCATCGGCGAACCTCAAAGTTTTTATTTCTTCTCCATGAATATTAATACCTACTCCGAATTTTTCTTTTGTTTCCTTTACTGCTTGCTCAATATACAGATTGAACAACATTGGGGAGAGGCTACAACCCTGTCTTCCTCCCTTCCCAACCACTGCTTCCCTTTCATGTCCCTCGACTCTTATAACTGCCATCTGGTTTCTGTACAAATTGTAAATAGCCTTTCGCTCCCTGTATTTTACCCCTGCCACCTTTAGAATTTGAAAGAGAGTATTCCAGTCAACATTGTCAAAAGCTTTCTCTAAGTCTACAAATGCTAGAAACGTAGGTTTGCCTTTCCTTAATCTTTCTTCTAAGATAAGTCGTAAGGTCAGTATTGCCTCACGTGTTCCAGTGTTTCTACGGAATCCAAACTGATCTTCCCCGAGGTTGGCTTCTACTAGTTTTTCCATTCGTCTGTAAAGAATTCGTGTTAGTATTTTGCAGCTGTGACTTATTAAGCTGATAGTTCGGTAATTTTCACATCTGTCAACACCTGCTTTCTTTGGGATTGGAATTATTATATTCTTCTTGAAGTCTGAGGGTATTTCACCTGTTTCATACATCTTGCTCACCAGCTGGTAGAGTTTTGTCAGGACTGCCTCTCCCACGGCCGTCAGTAGTTCCAATGGAATATTGTCTACTCCGGGGGCCTTGTTTCGACTCAGGTCTTTCAGTGCTCTGTCAAACTCTTCACGCAGTATCGTATCTCCCATTTCATTTTCATCTACATCCTCTTCCATTTCCATAATATTGTCCTCAAGTACATCGCCCTTGTATAGACCCTCTATATACTCCTTCCACCTTTCTGCTTTCCCTTCTTTGCTTAGAACTGGGTTTCCATCCGAGCTCTTGATATTCATACAAGTCGTTCTCTTATCTCCAAAGGTCTCTTTAATTTTCCTGTAGGCAGTATCTATCTTACCCCTAGTGAGATACGCCTCTACATCCTTACATTTGTCCTCTAGCCATCCCTGCTTAGCCATTTTGCACTTCCTGTCGATCTCATTTTTGAGACGTTTGTATTCCTTTTTGCCTGTTTCACTTACTGCATTTTTATATTTTCTCCTTTCATCAATTAAATTCAATATTTCTTCTGTTACCCAAGGATTTCTACTAGCCCTCGTCTTTTTACCTACTTGATCCTCTGCTGCCTTCACTACTTCATCCCTCAAAGCTACCCATTCTTCTTCTACTGTATTTATTTCCCCCATTCCTGTCAATTGCTCCCTTATGCTCTCCCTGAATCTCTGTACAACCTCTGGTTCTTTTAGTTTATCCAGGTCCCATCTCCTTAAATTCCCACCTTTTTGCAGTTTCTTCAGTTTTAATCTACAGGTCATAACCAATAGATTGTGGTCAGAGTCCACATCTGCCCCTGGAAATGTCTTACAATTTAAAACCTGGTTCCTAAATCTCTGTCTTACCATTATATAATCTATCTGATACCTTTTAGTATCTCCAGGGTTCTTCCATGTATACAACCTTCTTTCATGATTCTTAAACCAAGTGTTAGTTATGATTATGTTGTGCTCTGTGCAAAATTCTACCAGGCGGCTTCCTCTTTCATTTCTGTCCCCCAATCCATAGTCACCTACTATGTTTCCTTCTCTCCCTTTTCCTACACTCGAATTCCAGTCACCCATGACTATTAAATTTTCGTCTCCCTTCACAATCTGAATAATTTCTTTTATTTCATCATACATTTCTTCAATTTCTTCGTCATCTGCAGAGCTAGTTGGCATATAAACTTGTACTACTGTAGTAGGTGTGGGCTTCGTATCTATCTTGGCCACAATTATGCGTTAACTATGCTGTTTGTAGTAGCTTACCCGCATTCCTATTTTCCTATTCATTATTAAACCTACTCCTGCATTACCCCTATTTGATTTTGTGTTTATAACCCTGTAGTCACCTGACCAGAAGTCTTGTTCCTCCTGCCACCGAACTTCACTAATTCCCACTATATCTAATTTCAACCTATCCATTTCCCTTTTTAAATTTTCTAACCTATCTGCCCGATTAAGGGATCTGACATTCCACGCTCCGATCCGTAGAACGCCAGTTTTCTTTCTCCTGATAACGACATCCTCTTGAGTAGTCCCCGCCCGGAGATCCGAATGGGGGACTATTTTACCTCCGGAATATTTTACCCAAGAGGACGCCATCATCATGTAATCATACAGTAAAGCTGCATGCCCTCGGGAAAAATTACGGCTGTAGTTTCCCCTTGCTTTCAGCCGTTCGCAGTACCAGCACAGCAAGGCCGTTTTGGTTATTGTTACAAGGCCATATCAGTCAATCATCCAGACTGCTGCCCTTGCAACTACTGAAAAGGCTGCTGCCCCTCTTCAGGAACCACACGTTTGTCTGGCCTCTCAACAGATACCCCTCCGTTGTGGTTGCACCTACGGTACGGCTATCTGTATCGCTGAGGCACGCAAGCCTCCCCACCAACGGCAAGGTCCATTTCTGAAAAAAAGGGTGCCAACTTCACAGTAAGTGAAAAGATATTCTCCTTAAATTGCAATTATCTCATAAACTATTAGCTGCACAAAAAATGTTACTTAGATTTTCGATAGAACTCTCGGAGTTCTGTTCAGAACTGTGCTCAGAACTCTTGTACTTATTTGCATTATGCGGAAATTGACAAAAAATGTTTTCGATACGAAAATTTTTTCGAGTATTGGTGTTTTCTTCGTTACATTCTGCAGAACAATTGAAATTTTGTGGAAATAACTCTAGAACTATGGCACATCTAACGAGAACTGTGAAAAAAATTTATATTTCTCGAAAAATGGGTGTTAACTTCACACGACTCCCTTTCTGCTCTAACGTTTCCGACCGGCGTGCCGGCATTTGGCTTTACTGCCGAACAAAATGAATGCACGATACAGCACGCTGTACTGCGTGCGTTGGAGGAACACTTCGGACACGATGATCGTTTGGACCAGAATTACAATGCAGACTGTCATAAAACAAGATCTATGAGGCAATGACAGGTGAACAGTAACAGTCCTGAAATGGACCGCCTTGCTCGATGGAATACCTTCGAAATTAGTTACGACGTCGATTTCGCTCATTACCCTAGCAGCCAACATCACACTAAAAGCGAAGGGTAACACATCCCATATTTATGTCCACTAACGTGTCAGGTATTTTTGATCAGAAAGTGTACACGTAAATTACTGCAAATCGGAAATAGCAACAAGTACTAAACTTTTGATCCTTTATCCAATTATCAATGACTTCTGTTGACTAGCTCTTATTCAATATTACTTATGCTTTGCCCTAATTACTGTACAAAAGGAAATATAACTGCTAAGCAACTTTGATTTATGATTTTTACAACAGAGTCCATTGTTATCTAAACTGCAGTTGGGAAAAACATACTTATTTCTTATTATAGTAAAGGGAGTGTCAGGACCTCATTGGAAAATTTCGACAAACAATATACAAACAAAAATGACAGTTCTGGATCAATGATCATATTATTTTATTATATGTAATTTGTCGTTATTGAATTACATATCTGAGATGTCTGTAAGGTTCAATAATGAAAACTCATAACTAGACATAAATTATGTGTTTTTGTAAGGTACGTTCGAATAAATTTGCGACAGGTATTCGACAGTTTACTTTCCACTGTTCCCCAAAGTTAACAGTTGTCTGCGCATGCGTGTAAGCACTGGCATATAATAACCTCTATTCATCATGCTGGCGGCTGAGGTTGCTGACCATACCAATTGCTAATGTGTTCGGCAGTTTTCTAGTTGTGGTCTCCTGCAAGTGATATAGTAAGCTGCTAGACTCGTGCGTGCTGTGAGAAGCACGGGTTCTATGAATGATTAGCAACAATTACAGCCCAACTTTTCATGGATAATCTTTGTTGGTGAACTGAAATAGCACTTCCACACTAACGCTTATTAGCCAAAATACTGTTTAACGGGGTTTAGTACGAAATTTGTGACTGAAATGAGAAGTTCTTGCTATGGGGGACGCAGCATGTTGTCTTGAATGGAAAGTCATCGTCCGATGTATAAGTTACTTCACACCATTGCTCTTCATATTACGCAGAGTGTTTCAAAAATTTTGGCGACGGGTTCCTTGGACCAAAACATCAACAAAAAGTCCATGTAATCGTATGCCCGAAAATCCTCCGCTTTCGAGTTATTAATGCAAGTTTACGATTGGAGTTCATCAACGACAAACTCATAATAAATGCTCGCAGTATCCTCCTCTTGCTTCTAAACAAGCTCGTACTAGTTGGATCGTGGACTATCGCTTCCTTTCAAATACTCCCCGACGGTTCCGAATGGTTTCCATGACATGACTTTTAAGAGTTTCTGGATCCAGGTGCTGTGCCGAATAGGCCAGAAGAGGCCCCCGGAGGTAATAATCCAAAGTACTGAGGCCGTGGGACGTCCAGCCCATGGAACTGGTCCTCCTCTACCTTTTCATGTATCATGTCTTGATAGATACCAGCCAGTGTATCTCTAATACTGAGACTGAAATGTGCTGGACCTCCATCATGCATAAATCACATCCTCCTTCTTATTTGGAGAGGAACATCTTCTAGTACGTCTTGGAGGGTGTTCTGAATAAAGTCCCTGTAGACAGTACCCGCAACACGTGCTGGGAGGACTGATGTCCCTACCAGACAGTCACCTACAATTCCAGAACGCACACTAATCTTAAACTGATGCTGATGTCTAGCCTGTGCTGTAGCATGAGGCTTGTGATCGACGCATATGTTTTGGTTTTGGATATTTGCGTTGCTCGTGTGAAGTATCCTCCACGCTGAACTTGGAAATGTACCACATTGTCTTGCGCTGATACCTGGCGCTTCTTCGATAGCCCGTAGAACGTGCTCTTCCTGGTTAGGAGTATAAGCAACAACGTGGTCTTCCTCGGTCAGTAGTCTGTGGTGCTACGGAGCTTGTCGTGGCAACGCGAAGATACACAGGACTAAAGGTTCGATGATTCGGCTGTCTTCGGTCTGGAGACGCCGTCTGAAACCGCCGTGCAGCGTCGTGTCGATTACCATCCGCCCGCCTGTATGTAAGAATCAGGTCTGCCTGCTCTTGAAAAGAATATCCTGCCATATCTGAAGGGAGCAATTTCAGTTAACGCCCTACCTGTAGTACATGTACACAGTGGACGCGCTGAAGACAGACGAATGGCGGGTGAACGTAAAAAAGTGTTGCTGGTTACACAGTTCCATCTAGGGTACAGCAGTCACATGGGTGCGTAGATAAGTGAAGTTGTTGGGTTGTGCCGCAAAGCCGTTGAATGTCAGTTTTCATTAAAAAATCGAAAGCCAGGCATTTTCAAACGGATATTTGTGTGACCTCTTTTTCTTGTTTTGGTGTTCATAAAAGTATTTTTGAAACACCCTGTATATTAATGACCTGGCACACAACAAATGGTAACGTCAAACTTTTTGCAGATGAGGTAGTTACCTATAATGAAGAATTATTGGAAAGAACTCGTAAAAATACTCAGTTAATTCTTGATAAGATTTCAAGGTGGTTACTGGACTGGTAACTTGCTGTAAAGTTTTAGGAATGTAAAACTGTACACTTCAGAAACATGTAAAAATGTAGTGTGCTGTGGTTATAATAACGATGAGTCACAAATGAAATCATTCAAATACCTGAGTGTAACAGTTTGTGGGGAAGTTAAATGGAAAAATCACCTACGCCGCCTTATATGTGAAGCAGCTGGAGTTTGGAAAGTTGAAGGATACAGTGAATACATAGTTAGTATACAAAGGAGACTTCTTAAAAAACAATCGTGTGACCCATTCTAAAACCCTGCTCAAGTCTATCGGACCCATATAATATAGGATTAATAAGGGATATCCCATCTGGAGTTGCTAGTCTCCCATGGGGCGCCTCCCTAGGTGGCTGATAGGGGAATGCTCACCAGATGTGGTGGGTATCGGGGAAATAAAATACCCGGGGTGATGTAGCGTTATATTGGCTTATCAAAGGCTAATGGAAGGAAACCTTGAGAATAAATTACCTGGTCTCCCAGGTTGGGGGTTGTGTAGTGGACCAGCTCCTCACGTGACAAAAAGTAGAATGCTAAAAAACACAATAATAAGCCTCAGAAAAACTGGAATCTTGGACGACGAACCGGTGAAGAAAAAAGGAAAATGACATATGGATGCTGGAATGTGCAAGGCATCTACATCTACACAAAATTGAATATATTACCAACCGAACTTGACAGTTTCAAAATGAGCGTTGCCGCAATCTCTGAGACCACAAGGAAAAGCATAGGAGACGAACAACTTGGTAATTATCTAAACATTCTGCGTGGTGTCTGTTTGTTCTATATCGTGTCTCCCTACCACTTTCGCGCAACGACGCTCTGAGCGTGTTTTTTAGGGAATTGACTAGTTTGAACCTGGGACCTGTTGCTATGTAAGGAGACGCCAGACCACACATGACATGTAGAATTCAGAAGAGTTCAGTGAGACTAGCGATGATATAACCAAACACTTAATGATTTCAGCGTCAGCTCCAATGCACTCCCTGTAAAAGAATCTTAATACTAACTAAATTTAGTGGAAGGGGTTCAAGGCTTTCATATTTTTAGTTAGCTGGTAAAATAACGTCGAAAAAGCAGTTAAGTTTACCATTGGAAATTTTATTCTACTCACAAAACATTGTTTATAAATTGCACTATTGATAAAAGGAAATGTTTTAATACAGGATGGTAAAAACCGACTGCGTTCAACAAAAATGTGAACGAATATTCCCTGAATGGGTTTCCAAGTTCTACAATGGATCGAAGGATGACCTATGCCATATCACATCTATAATCTAGGTCTAAATTAAGTTTCATAAAAGAGAAAACTATCAAAATGCTCTACAGTGACCCTCAATTATCTTTAATTACTTATCTAACTTGTCGTAAATTACAGTGGCTGATGTAGCTTCTCAATAACTATATAACAGAAAAATCATCGCGTTTC
The DNA here is from genome assembly GCF_021461385.2 of Schistocerca piceifrons. Classification (NCBI taxonomy): domain Eukaryota; kingdom Metazoa; phylum Arthropoda; class Insecta; order Orthoptera; family Acrididae; genus Schistocerca; species Schistocerca piceifrons. Next base: position 289,307,155 of record NC_060139.1, on the reverse strand, counting down.
AGATTTTTACTTCAAGTGGCAAATGTGAACACCATGAGCTTAAATTGACGATCGACACTAGTATTACGCAAAAAGGGGATGTAACAGATGAGACTTCTGCAGTTCTGAGTGAAGCCTTATGCGCTCAAAAATGCGGCATCGCGTGCGTTCATTACCTTGTCGGTGTTCGTCATGGGGTGGCAGCTGGCGCAGCTCCGTCCAGCTCGCCCTCTCGGACGCAACTCTCCTCTAACTTTTCCTTAGTACAATTTGCCGAAGTTGGTTTAAACAAAACTATCTGGCTGTGTTTTCATCTGACCAATCAGGGTCTCAATGTTAACCTTAAGCTCCGCCTACAGAAATTCTGTCTATCCAATGAGAAACGTTATACTTTTCGTGGTGGGGCAATGTTTTTAAAGTTTGCAACGTAACAGAGACGCGAAAAAGACTCACGCTAAAACTTGCGGGTGGTGTGACCCTTTTTGTGTTATCGTAAGATCTATACTGTTCTTCTGGAGGGCTCTAGCTTTTAACATGGGCTGGGGAGTGGTCCTAACGTAACAGAGACGCGAAAAAGTCTCACGCTAAAACTTGCGGGTGGTGTAGCCCTTTTTGTGTTATCGTAAGATCTATACTGTTCTTCTGGAGGGCTCTAGCTTTTAACATGGGCTGGAGGGTGGTCCTAACGTAACAGAGACGCGAAAAAGTCTCACTCTAAAAACTTGCGGGTGGTGTGGTCGTAGCGGTTAGCTGGCGACGTGGGTGTCTGTCCCTTATCGTAGGGCCTTCTCGCTTAACACGGTTCTGCTCTCGGCTTCTGTTCTCATTTCTCCCCTCGGAACTGCGTCTGTCTCACGGTGGGAAGGTATGACATGCATTTAGGCATTCTTGTGTTAGTCTGTGGTATTCCATTTGCTCACTCGTTAGTCATAATACTTTGGTTAATTTAATGTCATGATTTATTCAGAGCTATGTGACATACTACTGGATTTTCTTATCATGTCAGGGTTTTCATGGAAGGTGTTGGATTTGCCTGACACCATACATATCACCACCCTTCGAACTTAATTTTTGCACTGAAGTTAGGCAAAGATTGAATCATTGTCTAAGTCAGTCAAAAATTATTGCTTTATCTAAATATTGTTGCCTACTGTTCAGCCACGTTATTCTGGTTCTATGCTAGTTTGTATTACTAATTCATATTTTCGTATTCTTCCACATTATTCTTATGAATGACAAGAAAAAAAATATTTTTATGCTATTATTAATTTTTAATTATTTTCTTTCTTTATTTAAGTGTGATGTTTGTTTTTTAAGAAGTTTGTTATTGAAACTGAGGAGTCTTTCACATCGATTTTCTTAGAAATATATATTTTTTATAAATGTAGTAATTAAGTAAAATCTATTCCTAACACATTTTCTAAATATCATGTACAAGTAAAATGTTTTTCTTTCTAGACACTCATTTCAACATTGTTACACTAACAAATAAGAATTATTTTCAAGACTTGCTTTGACAAAGAAATATACATACACAAGTATTGAGATATTATCCTAACAAATAGTACAAATGTTAAAAAAAAAGGGAAAACATCCAGCAAGATAATTTTTTATTATTTGTTTTTTTTAGGAGAAAAGAAGTAAAATATAGTTATTCTTTTATTTTTATGAGGAGAAAATAAGTGGCATATAGTTTTAGTGTTTATTATGCCTTACTTTTGTTCTTTATATACTGTCCATTTCAGAACTAATGACTTATTTTTATCGATAATCTATTTTTTACTTAAGTCCATAGTCAATGACTGTTATTTTGTAGTTTATTAGCTGTCTGGTGTGCTTAACTTATTTAGTTTTTCACACATTTCTTTTGCACAATTCCTACATCACATAATTTGATTTCACACGTTCACACAATCCTATGACTGTTTAAGCATGAGGTTGGCGAATGTTTTTACACGAAGGTGATGGACTTGAGCGAGATGGATGTGGGCAAGTATTTGATGTACAGCTTCATTCATCGTTCCTTGTTGGCTTTGCAAGTGTGTGTTGCTGTTGTGGAGGTCCTATAATGGAATGGAGCTGTGAGTGCAGAATCTTGTGGTTTACTGGCTTTGTATACGTGAAAGTCATCGTTATGTGTCGCTGAATGCGGTCGTTTTTCGTTGTAATACTTTGCAGACTACTAGTTTACAATAGGATAGGGATTTGGGAAGGTATGTCGTCTATTCTTCACCCATCTTCTTTCTTGGTCTCAGTCTTGCGAATCTTCAACTTCTGTTCTTCCTGCTTTTTCTCTGCTTCTTACTTGATTCTTGGTTCTTCTCTGGGCAGGAAATGGAAATATTTATTGATAACTAGTCGCTTTGAAGTTCTCCTCCTAGTAACAGTTTGATAATTGGTTTGAACATGTCATTTCTACTTTGTGGACGTTTTCTTCAGTTTCGTGCGTCAGCGTGCTGTTTAATAGCATTAGTGTGACTTTTACACATTTTTTTTCCAGTGGTGGCTTGCCCAAGCGGTCTTCTCGTCGAGCTGTTTTTTGCTCGCTCCGCTGAGTGGGGGCGCTCGGAGACCTTTCCGGTGTTCGGCGTTCAGCGTCCCGTCGCTGCAGAGCTCCATCACTGTGTGGCTCCATGTTCGTTCCAGCAGGGTTCCGCCTAGCGGTCAAATTTATTGCCCACTTCAGTTACAAGGGCCTTCTGTTGGTCTCGCTGTCCTTTCCCTTCTCTCGACGCTTCTGCCTTGTAGGAATCGTGTCTTGCTAATTACGCCCTTTTCTTTCTTGATACTTCTCACATTGCAACTTGTGGGTCGTTGCATCTGGTCTTTGCTGGAGTTTTTATAATGGTTCTTACAAAAAGTTTTACTTATATTCATCTAACATATGTCTAGTACCTACATTATTTTGCGCCTTTTTAAAAGCTTCACAAATTTCGGTGCCCTTTCCATGTTACAATTCTAAGATATTTTGAGTCTTAACTTCTACAAAAATCCTCAAATTCGTTTTATTTTTAATTTTTTGTGTAGTGTCGTGGTGTGTAGCATTTTAGTATTTCATGCTGTTAGACTATCTATGCTTTATCCCTTCACCTTAATCTATGGTACTATTGGTGTTATTATTGAAACTACTTTCTTTTTCCTACCTTCCTCTCTCTTCATTCTTCTTTCTCCTGACGATCTTTTCTGCAACATAATCTTGAAATATTGTGCTGATTATTCACCAGTAATAAAATTAATCTTCAAACTTGTACTGAAAGTGTTTAATACTGCCAGTCTCAGGTAAAAATACCTCTGCTTTATCTAGTAAAATACCCTCTAGTTCTCTTTTACTGTGTTCCGAAATACCTTGAACTTCTTGCAATTTTTCGTCGATTTCTTTATGGACTTCTAACATGGGTTGAGGCGATTCCCCCTTTTGTGCATACCATTCTAATCCTTCATCCTCTTTATCTCACATCATTCTTAATTGTTTGCTTATGACTGGTATTTCTTCTAATTTTAGCTTTTGCTCAAAGAGAAGTGTGACATTCCCGAATGTTACGCTACCTTTCCCCATATCTATCATCGCTCGTCTCTCATTTAAAAAATCTGCACCTATAATCAAATCTACAGTTAGTTTAGGTATAATCACGAAGATGGCGTCAATCTTTTGACCTTGGCACGAAAGAGTTAGCCTTGTTTGTCTCGTAACTTCCGCAGCATTGTTTCTAATAGGACCTCTTACTTTAATCTTATGTGTTTTCAGAACTGGCAATTCCTCATTGGCGTTACACTGCATTAATAAATTTTCTGAGATCGCAGTCAGTTCACTTCCGCTATCAATTACAATATTGACTGGGATATGCTTCACCATGGCCTTCACAACTGGTTGAATTTGAAAGGGTTGGTTCTGTTTTTCTTCTTCTTGCATCAACGAATCCTCCACTGAATCATACATGAGTCTTTTTAGGAATTTCCATTGTGAATTCGAACTTTCTGTAGGATAAGCTTCGACTGCTACTTCTCTCTCTTATATTTCCTCTTCTCTATTTCTTCCTTCATTTACGCTTTCTTCAACATCCTCTACTTTTTCCTCATCCTCGTCTATCTTCTCCTTCTTCGTCGCTACTTCCACATAATCGCATCTAAATGCTCTAATTATCGCTTCATAACTTCCTTCATTATATACGTTGGGTTGTGTGCCCACTTGTAACTTATTTTCAACTTCTGTCCACTGCGCATTATCCTCATTGAATTCGCTTTCCCTGGTTTCCATCTCAAATAGCTCTGCAATACTCATTACTTCGTCCTTTCCTCCTACATTCGTTGTGCATGCCTTTGGTAATTCATCTTCCTCGTCAGTATTCTCCCAATTAATTTCGTCCCAACACGATATTGTTATTTTCTTGTCTTCGTTTTCATCTGATCCCTGCGGATTTGTTTCTTCCTTCTTCTCTTCTCGTGATAAGACTTTTACTTCTCTGTTCAATGTGCTGCAATTGTCCTGGCTCGGTGCGTCATTCTCTTTGGCATGGGCGCTTATCTGTCAATTCGAACGTTTATCGGGGTTTGGTGGTCTTACCTCCACGTCTTCTATCTTTATTCTCTTTTCTTGTTCTGCTTGTTGATAGTGGTTTCTTTGTTGATAATTTGTCGGTCTATTGGTTCTCCAGTACCCGTTCCGGTTGTCGTTATTCCCTCTGTAATAGTTGTTGCTGTTCCTGGGTGAATTATAGTTATTGCCATATTCTCTTCTAAATCCATAACCTGTTCTTTGTTGAAATCTATTGACGTTTCTTGGTGCGAAGTTATCACGTGGTTCGTAATTATTGTTTCTTCGTACTGTGTCTTGTGGATTCCACTGCTTTTTGCTTTCGTTTTCACGTGCGCTTCGTCTTTTTCTTGCGCCATCTTCCGAAAATATGAACTCTAGTTCCCTTAGAATACCTTTAAATGCTTCGACGTCATTGCCTCCGCGACCTACTAATAATTGCTGGTAGTTCAATGGTAGCTTCATCGCGCATAATTTAATCAACTCTCCGTCACTGTATGGTACATCTAAGCATTGATTTTTCTTTGCCATTAATTCGAAAAATTTCACGGGACTCTTCTCTCCTGAATTTTCAAAATATGGGTTCTGTAATAATTCGTACTTCACTCTGTTCTGTGCTTCGCTGGACCAATATCGTGAGAGAAACTTCTCTCTGAAATCTTCGTACGATCGGCATGTCGCTGCAACATTCTGCATGGTTTCTGCGACTGTTCCTGACATGTATGCACATATAAAGTCTAATTTGTGTGCCAGCGTCCAGTGTTCTGGTAATCCTACTCGGAATTGATCAATAAAAGTTCGTGGATGTAATGAGTTTCCTTCTCGAAAGTGTTGAAATTTTCTGACTGTGAGGAAATGATCGTTGTCGTACTTCGTCATAGTTCCATATGAAATTCGCGATTCTTCGCCACTTTTGTTTCTGATCATTTCTCCCGTCGTTCTTTCCGGTTGTGATAGATCCATTGGATATTGTCCACTGTAACTTTCGCCCACCCTTGCGTAGTATCGTTGGGCTGGTACGCGATAATTTTCCTCCATCGGTTGTGAACGTGTAGCTGAATGCATTGCACTGTAGTCTTCGCGACCTGGCTTTCCATTATCAGGTATTGGTTCGGTATCTTGTCTGGCTAAACTTGCTGCTTCATTGCACGATCCAAACTGTCTTGAAACATACATTTGTGGTTCCGCATGTGTTTGTGATGACGTTTGTTCATCAAGAATTTCGAAACGTGTTTGTTGCAGTGCAGGCTGTCTGATTTCACGTATGTTACTTTCCGCCTGTGATTGGAATCGCAAATGCGCAATATCTTCGTTAATTGCTTGTTTTTCCGGTGCTGTTACAGATACGGATGTGGTTGCACACTCTGTGCTTGTTCGATCCTGTTCACTACGCTCTTCAATGGTTTGCAACAACTCTGTTCGCAATTTCTGAAATTGTCGCTTCGTTTGCGCTTCTATTTTGACTATGCGGTTATCATATCTTTTCATCGCTGCTTTCATGATACGTTTGTGTGACACACTGTTTTCAACAATTCCACGCGCTGTACCTGCTGCTTGTCTAGTAATTTCGTTTATCTGTTTCTCTAGTTTCATGACTTCTCCCTGGGTGTTCTTACGTAATGTTTTGATCTCGTTCTGAGTGTCATTACGCAATGTTTGTACGTCCGCTTGTACCTTGTCAATGTCTGTTCTCAATTGATTGTGACCTGTAATTAAGTTTCCTATCACTTCTCGAGACTCTTTTGCCTCGTCTTCAATATGACTTAGGTGTAACTGAATTTTTTTGTTTTGTTCTTTAATTTCACGCATTTGTCTCGTGGTTTCTGCAATTTTTATTTGAATTTGGTTCGCTATGTCTTTATTTTGTCTTGTCATGGTTTCCGTAATTTGTTGTAATAATTCTGCCAGATTGGTGGGTCCTATTGCGTTTTCTTCCGACGTCCTACGCTCTTTGTTTTCGCCCAATTGTTGCTTCGCAACCGATTGCATTGAGCTGTGCTGTGACACGTTTCTGCTCGCATTCCTTGTACTCTGTGGTGAGGGAGCTCTGATTACTTGTACTATGGGCTCTACGTATTCAAGACGCAAGTTAGAATCCTCATCGACTGTCTCTCCACTTTCCTGCTCCTCTGTCGTATGCTGACTTACGTTTTCTATGCCTTGACGTACATTATCCTCGTTATGGTGCGTTATATGTCCTATTTCTCGCGATACTGCATCGTCTGTTGTACTGTCCTCTGTTCTCTGTCCGTCTTCATGTTGGGTCTCTACCTCAATTTGGTCAAGGTCTCGATCTGCCATTGCTAATCTATCCGAATCCCTTATTTTCTGTTTTAAAAGCAATTCACGCGCCTTACTTCGAGTCAACATGCACTCATACGATCTCACGCGTTTCATAAACTTTTTGCACAAACGACTTGACAAACCATTCACTTACTTGTTGGGTCAGAACCAACTTGTCAACGATGTATCCGCCACCTGTGCGCTTGCATTGAGAAGAAAACTTAATTCTAACAATATTAAAATTCACAACTTAATTATGCTATTGTCTCTGACACTTTCTTACTATCTATCGCTGCAGCTACTGTTTTCGAGTATTTAAAACTTTAGGAAAAAAATTTTTTACTACGAAAATTTTTCAACAGGATATTTTTCTGACCTAGTTAGGCATGTGGTCGACCCTCAATCATGGTATTTTACCATCTTGGCAGGGTCGCCATTTTCTAAACATTCTGCGTGGTGTCTGTTTGTTCTATATCGTGTCTCCCTACCACTTTCGCTCTGAGCGTGTTTTTTAGGGAATTGACTAGTTTGAACCTGGGACCTGTTGCTATGTAAGGAGACGCCAGACCACACATGACATGTAGAATTCAGAAGAGTTCAGTGAGACTAGCGATGATATAACCAAACACTTAATGATTTCAGCGTCAGCTCCAATGCACTCCCTGTAAAAGAATCTTAATACTAACTAAATTTAGTGGAAGGGGTTCAAGGCTTTCATATTTTTAGTTAGCTGGTAAAATAACGTCGAAAAAGCAGTTAAGTTTACCATTGGAAATTTTATTCTACTCACAAAACATTGTTTATAAATTGCACTATTGATAAAAGGAAATGTTTTAATACAGGATGGTAAAAACCGACTGCGTTCAACAAAAATGTGAACGAATATTCCCTGAATGGGTTTCCAAGTTCTACAATGGATCGAAGGATGACCTATGCCATATCACATCTATAATCTAGGTTTAAATTAAGTTTCATAAAAGAGAAAACTATCAAAATGCTCTACAGTGACCCTCAATTGTCTTTAATTACTTATCTAACTTGTCGTAAATTACAGTGGCTGATGTGGCTTCTCAATAACTATATAACAGAAAAATCATCGCGTTTCAGATTTTTACTTCAAGTGGCAAATGTGAACACCATGAGCTTAAATTGACGATCGACACTAGTATTACGCAAAAAGGGGGTGTAACAGATGAGACTTCTGCAGTTCTGAGTGAAGCCTTATGCGCTCAAAAATGCGGCATCGCGTGCGTTCATTACCTTGTCGGTGTTCGTCATGGGGTGGCAGCTGGCGCGGCTCCGTCCAGCTCGCCCTCTCGGACGCAACTCTCCTCTAACTTTTCGTTACTACAATTTACCGAAGTTGGTTTAAAAAAAACTATCTGGCTGTGTTTTCATCTGACCAATCAGGGTCTCAATGTTAACGTTAAGCTCCGCCTACAGAAACTCAGTCTATCTAATGAGAAACGTTATACTTTTCGTGGTGGGGCAATGTTTTTAAAGTTTGCAACGTAACAGAGACGCGAAAAAGACTCACGCTAAAACTTGCAGATGGTGTGACCCTTTTTGTGTTATCGTAAGATCTATACTGTTCTTCTGGAGGGCTCTAGCTTTTAACATCGGCTGGGGGGTGGTCCTAACGTAACAGAGACGCGAAAAAGTCTCACTCTAAAAACTTGCGGTTGGTGTGGTCGTAGCGGTTAGCTGGCGACGTGGGTGTCCGTCCCTTATCGTAGGACCTTCTCGCTTAACACGGTTCTGCTCTCGGCTTCTGTTCTTGTTTCTCCCCTCGGAACTGCGTCTGTCTCACGGTAGGAAGGTATGACATGCATTTAGGCATTCTTGTGTTAGTCTGTGGTATTCCATTTGCTCACTCGTTACTCGTAATACTTTGGTTAATTTAATGTCACGATTTATTTGGAGCTGTGTGACATACTACTGGATTTTCTTATCATGTCAGGGTTTTCATGGAAGGTGTTGGATTTGCCTGATACCTTACAATTACATATTTGAAGTGTGTAGCCAAAACGGTAAGAGCCAAAGCAGGAGTTTCCATTATGACAAAGAAAGCATGGGACAAGAGAACCACAAATTGAAATTTTGTCAGTGAACGTGTTATTATGGTAGAAATGACTCTATTTGCCAGAGAAGTTGTAATTATTGGTGTACATGCACCAATGAATGATGCAAAAAAACAGGAGAAAGATTCTTTCTGGATAATCCTTAGGGAGAATATAGAAAAAATCCCAAGGAAGAAAGAACTGGTTATCATGGAGGTTATGATCGGAAGAGCAGCAATTAGAGAATCATGTTTGATAGTGGGAAAACATGGAGTGACAGAGCATAATGACAATGAACATAATGTCAATGAAGAACGGCTGATTGAAATTTCCGAGCGGTTTGATCTGAAAATTACCAACACATCTTTTAAACACAAGGACATTCATAAGTATACTTAGCAACGGAATACCAGAGAACTTCGTTCTATAATAGATTATATTATCATTAGAGAGTCAAGAAGTTTCAAGGCAGCAGTGTTAGTTCTCATAGAGTAGCTCAGTGTGGATCAGACCATACTATATACTTCAATATTGACAACCTACAAGACGAAAGTATACGAACATTCTTCGCTGCCAGAATGAAAAAGAAACATTAGAAGAATCATTTGAAGGAAGCAAAGAGGAAAAGTACCATTACATAAAACCCAGTGTTGTAAGTATAGCAACAGAGGTGCTGGGCATAAGGGGAAACAACCACAGTCGTACAGCAGAATGGTGGTTGGAGGAAATAGAAGTGGCAGTTAAAGAAAAGAGGAACGAAAATGGTTCAGATGGCTCTGAGCACTATGGGACTTAAAATCTTAGGTCATCAGTCCCCTAGAACTTAGAACTACTTAAACCTAACTAACCTAAAGACATCACACACATCCATGCCCGAGACAGGATTCGAACCTGCGACCGTAGCAGCCCCGCGGTTCCGGACTGCAGCGCTAGAACCGCACGTCCACCGCGGCCGGCAAAAGAGGAACTCATCCAACCGGTGGCTAAATGATAAATCGGAAGTAACAAGAACAATCTACAAGGAGAAGAAGAATGAAGTGATAAAAAATTAGAATAGCAAAGAATGAAGGATGGGAAAGGTCATGTGCCAATGTCAGTATCAAACTAGGATTTGGGAGAGCGAAACAAGCGTGGTCAGTATTAAAAGGACTTCAACAAGAGACAAAAGCCAAAACCAATCTGATAATACCAAAAGAATGGGAAAATATTTCCGGAAATTATTAAATGAGGATAGAAAAGAGTAACTGGAGAAAAAGGAGCAGTAAGGCGAGGAGATCCAAATTTTAGAAAGCGAGTTGAGTAAGGTACTAAGAACAGGGAAGAATGGTAAATCACCTGGACCAGGCAATATCAATCTGGAGCTCTTAAATTACGGCGATGACAAAATTGTGAAGCTAATAACAGGGTTATTCAAGAAAATGTTACATGGAGATTCAGTACCCAAAGAACTGAAGCTGGGCTATATTAATACTATATTTAAGAGAGGGAATCGCAAAAGCTGCTCGGACTACCGAGGAATTTGCGTTGTAAACATATTAATGAGAATTTTTGGGGAAATAATTAAAAATAAGCTGCAAATAAATTTGCATACACCATACTTTCACATTGCGACAGATCTTAGAGAAACATAGTGAAAAATCAGAAAACATAGGATTAATTTTTATAGATTTAAAAAAAGCTTATGATGCTATCCCGAGAAAACTACTTTGGAGAGCATTATATATGGCAAACACAAAGGGTCCTTTAATTAAAATAATACAAGAAATGTATAAAGATCATGAGCAATGGTGGCCGAAGACGTACGGCACAAAAAGCCACCCCATACCGCCAATGGCCTTGTCAAAGAGGGCGGAGAAGCGGAAAGACGCGCAGAGCAATGTCTTGCCCTTGGGGTGGGAAATTGCACATAAAAGGTGGAAGAATCAGCGACGATCAGCGTCATGAGGATGCAGAAGGCAATGGAAATCAATCCATTAAAGATACATGATGTGTATCCACAGACCATGTGGCGCCTAATACTGTCACGATCATCTCTCCATTCGCAAAGGATTCCGGACTATTCCCTCGGATCTCTAGGTAGGGACTGCCAAAGGAGAGGTGACAAGATCGAATAACCAACAACGGATAACGTTCTCCTAGTACGGGTGAGGAATGTGAAAAGTTTGGACGTGGTAGGCAAGCTAGAAAATCTGAAAAAGGAAATGCTATCGCTCAATATACACTCCTGGAAATTGAAATAAGAACACCGTGAATTCATTGTCCCAGGAAGGGGAAACTTTATTGACACATTCCTGGGGTCAGATACATCACATGATCACACTGACAGAACCACAGGCACATAGACACAGGCAACAGAGCATGCACAATGTCGGCACTAGTACAGTGTATATCCTTCTTTCCCAGCAATGCAGGCTGCTATTCTCCCATGGAGACGATCGTAGAGATGCTGGATGCAGTCCTGTGGAACGGCTTGCCATGCCATTTCCACCTGGCGCCTCAGTTGGACCAGCGTTCGTGCTGGACGTGCAGACCGCGTGAGACGACGCTTCATCCAGTCCCAAACATGCTCAATGGGGGACAGATCCGGAGATCTTGCTGGCCAGGGTAGTTGACTTACACCTTCTAGAGCACGTTGGGTGGCACGGGATACATGCGGACGGGCATTGTCCTGTTGGAACAGCAAGTTCCCTTGCCGGTCTAGGAATGGTAGAACGATGGGTTCGATGACGGTTTGGATGTACCGTGCACTATTCAGTGTCCCCTCGACGATCACCAGTGGTGTATGGCCAGTGTAGGAGATCGCTCCCCACACCATGATGCCGGGTGTTGGCCCTGTGTGCCTCGGTCGTATGCAGTCCTGATTGTGGCGCTCACCTGCACGGCGCCAAACACGCATACGACCATCATTGGCACCAAGGCAGAAGCGACTCTCATCGCTGAAGACGACACGTCTCCATTCGTCCCTCCATTCACGCCTGTCGCGACACCACTGGAGGCGGGCTGCACGATGTTGGGGCGTGAGCGGAAGACGGCCTAACGGTGTGCGGGACCGTAGCCCAGCTTCATGGAGACGGTTGCCAATGGTCCTCGCCGATACCCCAGGAGCAACAGTGTCCCTAATTTGCTGGGAAGTGGCGGTGCGGTCCCCTACGGCACTGCATAGGATCCTACGGTCTTGGCGTGCATCCGTGCGTCGCTGTGGTCCGGTCCCAGGTCGACGGGCACGTGCACCTTCCGCCGACCACTGGCGACAACATCGATGTACTGTGGAGACCTCACGCCCCACGTGTTGAGCAATTCGGCGGTACGTCCACCCGGCCTCCCGCATGCCCACTATACGCCCTCGCTCAAAGTCCGTTAACTGCACATACGGTTCACGTCCACGCTGTCGCGGCATGCTACCAGTGTTAAAGACTGCGATGGAGCTCCGTATGCCACGGCTAACTGGCTGACACTGACGGCGGCGGTGCACAAATGCTGCGCAGCTAGCGCCATTCGACGGCCAACACCGCGGTTCCTGGTGTGTCCGCTGTGCCGTGCGTGTGATCATTGCTTGTACAGCCCTCTCGCAGTGTCCGGAGCAAGTATGGTGGGTCTGACACACCGGTGTCAATGTGTTCTTTTTTCCATTTCCAGGAGTGTAGATATAGTGGGTGTCAGTGAAGTGAAATAGAAAGGAGACAAAGCTTACTGGCCAGATGAGTGTACGGTATTATCAACAACAGCAGAAAATGGTATACCAGGAGTAGGGTTCTTAAAGAATGGAAAGATAGGGCAGAGAGGGAGTTATTGTGAACAGTTAAGAGTTAACAGCAAACCAACACCGACAATAATAGTTCAGGTCTCCAGCCGACGTCACAAGCAGGAGATAAAGAGATAGACACAGTATATGAGGATATCGAACAGGTAATTCAGTACGTAATGAGGCAGGAAAATCTAGCTGTCAGGGGGGACTGGAATGCGTTGTAGTGGAAGGAGCAGAAGAAAGCGTTGCGGGAGTTTGTGGGCTTGATGGTAGAAGTGAGAGAGAAGAAAGACTAATTGAGTTCTGCAGTTAGTTCCAGCTACTAATAGCGAATAATCTTTCTACAATCATCGCAGGAGAAAGTGTACTTGGAAAAAACTGGGAGATACGGGGAGATTTCAGTTAGATTACATCATGGCCAGATAGAGATTCCGAAATCAGATATTGGATTGGATACACAATTTAATAGTGATGAAGAGTGGGATGAAGTTTAAGAGACTAGTCAGGGGGAATCAACACCTAAAGAAGTGGGATACGGAAGTACTAAGTAATAAGAGATACGCTTGAATTCCTCTGAGGCTATAGATACTACGATAATGAATAGCCCAATTGGCAGTTCAGTAGAAGAGGAATAGACATCTCTAAAAAGAGCAATCACAGAAGTTGGAAAGAAACACATAGATACAAGGAACGTAACAGCGAAGAAATTATGGGAAAGAAAAAATACTTCAGCTGATCGATGGAAGAAGGAAGTACGAAAATGTTCAGCGAAAGTCAGGAATACAGAAATACAAGTCAGTTAGATATGAATTAAACAGTAAGTGCAGGGAAGCTGAGGCGAAACGCCTGCATGAAAAATGTGAAGAACTCGATAAAGAAATGATCGTCTGAAGGGCTGACTCAGCATATAGAATAGTCAACACAACCTTCGATGACATTAGAAGTAAGAGCGGTAACATTAAGAGCGCACCGGAAATTGCACTGTTAAATGCAGAGAAGAGAGCGTATAGCTGGAAAGAGTATACTGAAGGCCTATATGGCGGGAAAGACTTGTCTGATGACGTAACGGAAGAAGAAAGAGGAGTCGGTAGGGAAGAGAAAGGAGATCCAGTATTGGAATTTGAAAGAGCTTTGGAAGACTTAAGATCAGATAAGGCAAAAGGGATAGATAACATTGCATCGGAATTGCAAAAATCACTGGGGGAAGTGGCAACAAAACGATCATTCATGTTGATGTTCAGAATTTACAAGACTGGCCATACACCATCAGACTTTCGGAAAAATATCATTTACAAATTTCCTAAGATTGCAAGAGCCGAAAAGTGCGAGGATTATTGCACGGTCAGCTTAACAGCTCATGCATCCAAGTTGGTGACAAGAATAATATACGGAAGAATGGACGAGAGAATGGAGGATGTCAGATGATGATCAGTTCGACTTTATGAAAGGTAAAGGCACGAGAGAGGCAATATTGACCTTGCATTGATCAGGAAAGAAGACTAAAGAAATATCAAGTTTATAGGATTTGTCGACCTGGAAAAAGCGTTCGACAATGTAAAATGGTGCAAGAAGTTCGGAATTCTGAGGAAAATTGTGGTAAGCTGTAGGGAGAGACGGGTAATACACAACATGTACAAGAGCCAAGAGGGAATAATGAGACTGGAAGACAAAGAACGTAGTTCTCGGACTAAAATTGCCAGCTGACGGGTTCGGTGTAATGCAATTTCGCCTCAATGAGATTGTGAATACTGGAAGCGTGCAAGCGTGCTTTCTGTCACTACTAACTTTGGAGATGACGTCAGTCTCTTGAGATTCACGAAACAAGTTTTACTCTCACGTATTATGAATTTTTTGACAGCTAAAATCTATATGTATCGCCAAGGACAAGCCGGAGGTAGGTAGAACTTAGTGTTTCTTGACGGGAAGAAATCGACAGATACGAACGGAATTTCGGGGGTACCTTGGGTGTCCATTATAGGGCCATTACTGTTTGTAAATGTTGTAGTGGATAACGTCGGAACTTGTGTGAGCCTGTTGACTGCAGGAAGCTAGCAACGCCAGAAGACTGCAGTGAAGTGGATATTGTCGGACACAGAATGGATGGTTGGTATAGGAACTCGCAGTTGATCCTAAATGGATACAAATGTGACGTTTACACATGAATAGACGAAAAGATGCAATACTGTTCGAGTAGCGTATTGGCGATAATGGAAACTGTAGGCACCATAAAATATCTGGGGGTAACCATCTGGAGGAACCTAAATTGGAATGACCACATAAAACAAATACTAGGAAAAGATGATACCAGGCTGAAATTCATGGCGAGAATCTTAGGGAAACGTACACGGCATAGTCACATTAAAGTGACCATCTGTCAGAAGCCTGATAACCACCTTTTGCACCGCGGATGTACAGGAAAAGAGTCAGTGAGGTTCTGGAAACTACAATGATGTGGAGCCGATTCCAGTGCCGTGGACAGCTCTGCAAGCTTTCTCAGTTGAGAAGCCACGGCACAAACAGCCTGATCGAGGTGGGGCCACAGATTCTCAAAAAATGGTTCAAATGGCTCTGAGCACTATGGGACTTAACATCTGAGGTCATCAGTCCCCTAGACTTAGAACTACTTAAACCTAACTAACCTAAGGACATCACACACATCCATGACCGAGGCAGGATTCGAAACTGCGATCGTAGCGGTCGCGCGCTTCCAGACTGAAGCGCCTAGAACCGCTCGGCCACCACGGCCGGCATACCGATTCTCGACTGAGTTTAAAACCGGGGAGTTAGATGGTTACGGCAATGCGATAAACTCATCCTGGTGGTCTTTTCGAATCACGCACGTACATTGCGAGCTTTGTGACACGTTGCATTGTCCTGCTGGTAGCTGACACTGTGCCGAGGAAAAAGAAACTGCTTGTAGGGGAGCACATGGCCCCAAAGATAGATGCCTACTTCAGTTGATCCACTTTTTCTTCCAGAATGACGAGATCGCCCAGGGAGTGCCCTGACCATAATGACCAACCGCCTTCACCCTGGACCTTTCCGACGACTGTTGCAGGGCCGTACACGCCAACGGCCATCTGCCCGATGAAGCATAAAATTTGATTCACCTGAATAGGCCACCTGTCGCAATTCATTGGACGATCAGTTACGGCAGTGGCATGCGAATTCGAGCCTTCGTCGCCGATGATTAGAAGTCAGCACAGATGCATCAACCAGACACCTGGTATGGAGTCCCATATGCAGCAACGTTCACTGTATGGCCGTTGACGAGACGCCGTTGGTAGCCTCTTGGTTCATATGGGCAGCCAATTGCTCAATAGTTGCTCGTCTGTTCACCTAAACACATCTCCGGAGCCTTCGCTCACCCCTGTCATCTACAGCCCGTGGTTCACCATAGCTGCCTCTGCACCACTTTTAGATAGCGCCATTTTTCCATCCACGCTGTACTTTAACCACTGACGCACATGAACAGTTTATATACTTACACGTTACAGAAATGCTTCTACCGTTAGCCAGAAAACCAATGATCATGTCTGAGCCGTGGCTGGCTCGTGTCATGCCCTGTTCTTTTATCATTGGTTGCAGTCCAGTGGTGTTTTATTTCTTCTTCGTTTACCAGTACAACATTGCTATCTTCTCTCCATGAGTGGCAGCAGCAGTGTGGATCGATACTAGTACTGCTGTACTATCTTTGGTGTGGCGGATATATTTTCCGGGTGTGCTGTGTGTGGCAGTCGGTCGGTTGGGGCAGAGCAGCGAGGAAGTCTCCGTGGCGCGTAGTCAGGCTGGAGCCGCTGGCGGCGTGCACGCACAGTTGGCGTTGTGAGGCGCTTCTTGTGAGGGTCACGAAGTTCGTCGCCCACCGATCCTGGACGCTAAAGTTGAGTGCTAACTTAACCTACTATCAAGCCTCAACTGCTATCACATCTCTTCATTTTATCCTGGTTGTCGCTTTCTGGGAGATTCCCACGAGCAACAACGTGTGTGTATTGAAGTCGGCTAGAATTGCAGCCGTCTTCCTGTGTGGTCTTTAACTTAATTTAATTAATTCCTTCGTTAATGAAGTGTATCAGCGGTATCTTCTGCCTTGTGGCCGTTGACGTTCTGGTGACCTGCCCTGGTTGTTGACGTAGTTTTTGGCAGTGTATTTTCCTCGTCGTGTTGATGCTGTCCAGCACATCGTGTAGTTCGACAGCTGAGGTGTTGTTGGTAGTTTTGGGCGCTTATTCTGACTTGGCTGGATTTGGCACCAGTATCTAGAACGTTGTGCTTTTGACATCTTGTTGTCGTTTTGCTGGTCGGATGAAGCAGAACTGATCTTGTTGGATGGTTCGTCGGTTGGATTTCGGATGGGTTGCCTTCCGATTAAGAGGTTGTCGTTCTGGCTGCCTGTCTCACCTAAACGTGCGTTAGTGTTACCTTCACAGGCCGACCCTTGGAAACTTCTGAGTGCCGCTCCTTGTGTTTTACATAGTGGTTTCCTTTTTAGTCTTAAGTACTCTGTGTGGCCTTCAGCCGGGCTTTAGCTTATTAAAACTGCAAGGCTTGTCTTCTTAGGCCTTAAGCTGTAAAAAAGAAAACATGTTTCTTGTTTGGTATGTGGCCTTCAGCCGAGTTTGCCTTTCAAAATTAAAATTGAAAATTCCTTGTGTCTAAGCCTTAAGCCACAAATTGATTTCAAGTTGGTATGAGGCCTTCAGCCGAGTTTTCAGCCTTTTCAAATCAAAAGTTCAAAATTTTTGTCTAGGCCCTAAGCCATAAGAAATACTTTCTAGTTTTTGTGTGACCTTCAGCCGAGTTTTCCAGCTTAAATTAAAAATCAGAAATTTCTTTGTCTGGGCTTTAAGCCGTGAGATTGTTTGGGTTTCGTATGTGGCCTTCAGCCGAGAGTTAAGTGAAAGCATTTTATGATAAAGCCTTTAGCCTATGTTAGTTGAAATTTAGAAACTCTTCCCCTTAGGCTTTAAGCTGTAAAATTGTTTTCTGCATGGTGCGTGGCCGAGTTTTAATCTCTTTTAAATTCAAAATCCTTGTCTTGCCCTTAAGTCATAAGATTGTTATGCTTTAGTATGAGGCCCTCAGTCGAGTTTTACACGAAATATTTTAATATAAGGCATTCAGCCTTTTCAAATTGAAAGCTCTTCCTCCTAGGCCTTAAGACGTTAAATTGTTTGTTGATATGCGGCCTTCAGCCGAGTTTTCAACTTATTTAGATTAAACTTTGAAAATCTTTGTCTCAGCCTTAATCCGTAACACTGTTCTTGATTAATGTGGTGCCTTCAGTCGAATTCCATGGGAAAAATTTAAGCTAAGGCTTTCAGCCTATTTATATTGAAAACAAAAATTTTTTCTGAAGAAGTGAAACCTCCAGAAGAACTCCTGTACTTCAATTCCTTGCTTAGGCCTTGTGCCTTGGATTTTCGATGTGGCCTTCAGCCGATCTAAATTAAATCAAAGGAGGTCTTTAGTTAAAACCTTGAGAGTTTTGATTCTTGCCTGTGTGATTGTGTATTTTAAGAAATAAAGTTTATATTTTGAGTGCAAATGACAGTAACTTATTTTGGCCCCTTTCCACAAATATAACCGCATCCGCTCTGTCCTACTAGCCCTGGGACTCAATGCACTCTTCGACGTCAGATAAATCGCTCCGTTTCCGCATTATGACAACCACTGCACTGTTTTCCGCGTCCCTCAGACGCTCTTCATATGCCTCCACTGCTAGTGCTGCCGCCTGCCATCTGTGAGCGGTAACTGTACATTGACGTCGAACGTAGGTCGAACGTAGGCTGTGGTCACATCAATGTGAATGGACCGTGTAATTCGTCTGCGAAAGAAGTGACGTACGAAGCAATCGATTATTGAGCATTGTTCATCAGTCCGGGACCCTTACCAGGTTGTATTAATGGAAGAGACAGATCGAACGAAGAGCGAAAGGATTGTTGGGCTGGCACGAGAGCGTTATGGGGATGCTCAACACATACGCTACAAGAGTGGAGTTGCTCTACACAGAGAGATTTAGTGCTGAAATTCCGAAATGGTCCTAGAAGAGTCGGGATACGTATAAATCCCTTCCACGTACTTCTCAGAAAATGTCAACGACGGGAGAAAAAGCACAATTTAGATATACGGAGGTTTACTGAGGATCGTTCCTCCCAAGGAGCATTCGCGAATGGAACAGGAAAGACTACCGGGTGCCCACCACCAGACAGCGTAAAGCGACTTGCGGCTAAGAGAGGTGAATATAGATGGATATAAGATTTAACAGGTATACTTTGTCGGACTGGGAGGTTATCGGTAGCGAATCGCAGTGTGCCTCACCGTACCAAACGACCATCTTGACCGGGCATGTTCGAGAGGAAAACGGAAACTTCAGAAAGCCCCCGCCTTACCTCGGCATGCATAAAGGGACGCCCTGAAATGGAGGACTGCCATCCAGGCGTAAATAGCTGGAAAAAGAGGACGACACACACACATACATACACACATACATACACACACACACACACACAGACCGAGAGAGAGACGCAGAGAGAGGGGGGTCTAGGGAGGGAGGGGGTGAGCCGAAGAGTCGAACGAACACCGTCACGGGATCAAAGGCTGCTACCACTTAGGGGCAATATGGCGAGTAATCCTCGGAATCAAAGGCTGCGGAATTTTAGCGAGGGTGCTCCGTGATTCTCGCCAAGTGCGGGGAAAGGGGTGAGCGGGGGAAGGCTTACTACGACTGCCGCCTGCAGGTAAAGTAAAGCAGCCAATTAAGTCGTCCCTCTTTGTTTGTCGAGGGCCGTACAAACCAAGTACCTCTGGTGACTGCGGAATACAAGGGCCTTTCTGACACACACACAAATATGGTATTGTTCCAGAAGAGTTGTTTTCCGTTCAGTGACCTACCCCCTCTCCTAGCCCCATTTCTTTCTGAGGTCATTCTCCATTTTATGTGGTGTTCAGGATGACGTGACACTAACAGAAGCACCCTCTCACCTACATAGTCTCATTCTTTTTGGGATTCTTTTAAGGAGAGCACTTTCGTGGAGAGAATGTCTAGCAGGCAGAACACAGCATGTCATTCTTCAGACGTGAAAGTTAGGTCGGGCGTACACCGAGGGAGTGTTATCGCTCCACTATCACTCAAAATATACAAAGAATATGAAAGGTTGCACACGAACTGCCAGCCGGTGTGGCCGAGCGGTTCTAGGCGCTTCAGTCTGGAACCGCCCACGAACTGAAGTAGCTGATACGCAAGTGGAAATGCAACAACTTCGTTCTAAACGTCTAGTTTTGGAAGTAATTCTCAGCCATTAGAAGATCTGTCTTGAAAAACGACAGTGAATCGACACGAGCCGTAAGTTCAGCAAAGTTAAAGTACTGCTTACTCACGAAATGTTGTACATTACAGAATATGTTCGACACACTGATAACTACATACTGTACGCGCATAATGTTTTCCTAGAACATTTTGGCTTAGCGTCTGCTGAAGCTCCTGCGATATGTTGCGCACTTGGTAGAGTGCGCTAGAATTTTCCACGGTGTTATGATTCAAGTGAAAGTGGTGGTCGCCATTTAAAACACATTCTGTAACGTATAATATCGTCGAGGCGTGGCCGAGCGGGGTAGCCGCGCGATTTGAGGCACCTTGTCACGGTCCGCGCGGCTCCCTTAGCAGTTGCTCACCAACAGTGTACTCCGTGGTCAGATCTGCCACAGATTACCGCCTCTGCTGCTTTACAGGGGGAGCCAGCCTCCGAACTCCACGTTTGTGATTAGGGGTGGGCAACCAACACCTCGATGCCCGCTCCTGGCTTCACTGTGCTGCGACCACTATCCCTGTATGGTCACGACACTATCACGCTAACAGTCGACCAGCTTCGCCGTTTACGAGATGCTCGCTTCCAGGTGCCAGGCCATTGTGTTTCACCATTTGCGGCCCTTATTACCACTGGAATGATTCCCGATTCGTATCTGTCTCACTTATATAAACCCATGTTCAGGAAAACAGAGCAACATTAGTATGTTCTGCAGAAACGATTATAATTTGAACCATGTTGGCTTGTACGTTCAAGGTCGACATCGATATATAGCGACGCAACACCACCCACTGGTAACATCTGCCTGCGTCTCTCGTTGTCGGTACAAGCAGAAGCTAATGGATCAGTCTGGCTTGAGCAGACATGCGGGACACCTCGCAGATGCATGCTCGAACCATACAGTCAAATCAGTGAGTCTGAAAGTGTGCACCTTATTGGCATGAGAGGATGTGATGCATCCAACAGGGAAATTGTAATATTGGGGCAAGGCCGGTTCTGTGTCATTCTGCATTGTTGCCAGATCTGTCCAAGATGGCGGCGATGAAGTCATTCAAGATGGTGGCCATGACGTCATTCAGGTTGGCTGATTTTGACGGGAAGTTTAAATTTTCGCAGGAGGATAGGTCAATTGGGCTACCTCCACTAACCTAAACCACTCCCCTCCCTTAGAAAATGGCGCGAAGTTCAGATTCCATCAGGACAATGCAATCTCTACTAACCTAAGAAAATGGCGGGAAGATAGGTCAATTGGACAACCTCCACTAACCTAAGTCATCCTACTGCCACCTCATCCTAGGAACTGGCTCCAAGTTTGAATTTTGGCGGTAAGATAGGTCAACTGGGCTATCTCTACTAACCTAAGAAAATGGTGGGACAGAAAGTGTAGTTGGGGTACCTCCACTAAGCCAAGTATCCCGACCGCCACCTCTTCCTAGGAATTGGTGTGAAGTTTGAATTTTGGAGCTAAAGAAAGGTCACTTGGGCTATCTCTACTAACCTAAGAAAATGGCAGGAAAGAAAGGGGAAATGGACTACCTCCACTAACCTAAGTCATCCGACCACCACCTCTTCCTAGGGATTGGCTGGAAGAGGACTCTACCTGTGCTGTACATAAATCTTTATTTTGCATGTACTATTTATTTAAACAATTTGATGCAGTACAGCCATCAAATGTGTTCACCACACGGTCCAGAGTCCAACTGACCTAGTACACAGTATGGTCACCAGAGAGAGGGTGCTGTCATCTGCTCCATGACATCCAAGATGGCGGTCTGGTAGTGGAGAGGAAGGGTTTCATAACAGGAAATTCAAGGGTATATTGTTTATTTATAAAAAGTCACTTTGTGGGGGTTGGATTTCTCTTGCTCATCATTCTCTGCTGTTTGGAAACATGTACGTCTTATAAGAAGTAATTACATGGAGCAAACATGTTGCATAACCTAGCATTCAGCACTGCACTCTGGGTATCTTAACCTAATGTTTGGCCCTTTGTCAGCACTTAACCTATTGTTCTGTTAAGTGGTTTTTCCATGTCACACCCTTTTCCTTAAACTATTCTATCGCCTTTGATACCACTTTAAGTAATTAGTTATGTCCCTTAAACTACTGCCCTGCATTTTACAAAAAAATTATGCAAATTAACCTAGTGTTCTGCACTTAACCTGCTGTTCTGCTCCATGTCGTCCACTCATGCACACCCTCCCCTTAACTATTGTACCACTAACACCACGTTGATATATAAAATTTATGCACATTAATGAAATCGATATTTTTCTCATGTATGGGGTAGCTTTTTTTTTTAATTTGCTGCATCCTATGGGTCGGTGAAATCGATGGAACACAGTTTAAACAAAAGATCGCTAGTAAAAGTCACATCCCACCACTCGACGCCCGCCTCTGCCTCTGCCCCCGCCGTTGCCGCCGCCTCTGCCGCTGCCACCGCTGCCCCCGGCCCCCACCCCATTCCGGCCGCCGCCACCACAGCATCGCTTTGGCGCCCATTGGCCACCCTCCCTCAAGCTAGCAGGTTGGGGCTGTAGCAACCAGACTGGTCGCAGCGGCCCTATTCCGCAGCGTCCCCTCCTCCGCCGTCACGTCTTCGCCGATAAGGTGAGGTACAGCACACACCCCTGTCCACTTCGCTACAGAAGTCCAAGGCGTGGTCACACCAATTCCATACACGAAACGCCTCTAGGCAGCACGTTTGTATACCATTGGTGACGCTATACCTGTGGATACTCACGTCACAGACCGCACTATAGATATCTATTCCCGAATAGCACAGGCTGCTTTCCCCCAAGCGATTTTAACAGGCCAAACGTGACGTGTGGCTGAAGAATTGTAGTATATAGCTACATACCATCGCAAGCGCATCTAGCAACGTTCTCAATGTTATACAGATGTCACATGTCTATCTGAAATAAGAACCAAATCGAACTCTATGAAATTGTATAGTGCCCCAGAAATACTTTACATGCACTTTTGTAGGGGCTTTTGTGTATGTCTCGGCTTGTATGCACGGAAATTCTTGCCCTAACAGAAGCTATTTACGAAAATAGCGCAGAATAACGTCGAAAGCATTCTTCCTCGAGATCCTAACGTTGTACTCCATCCATCACATATTACCCTTCGTGCTTTCAACATACACAAACGTTCTTACAACTATGTAGAAACTCCTATACCCCAGAACAAAGGGTGTCTTGTGAATGAATTGCGCATTATGATTGGCTCTTATCGAATTTACCCACCGAATTACTGATGCTGCTGGTGTGAAAGCACCGTCTGCCTTTTCTTTTTCTTTCTGCAGACGAGACTTTCAGCGGCAAAAAAAAACTATTTTACACAGATCGTCATATTGCACCAACAATTAAACCTTGCTAAGTGTCCTACAGGTCGTCAAATACAGAAAGACTCCTACTCAATTACACTGCTCTCCCACTGAGGACAAGAGCCTGAATATTAGAACGTGAAACCGATCCTCAACCCAGTAATATATCACTGCCTACCCTGTCGATGTAGTAAACATACAATCCATATCCTATGCCATACAAAAATCGCCCCTTTCACATCATCTTTGTGATTCGGGCAGAAACTTTTGATTGTGTCAGCGCCTTAGCTGGGAGTGAAATGCTGTCCGAGGTCTAGGCCTGGCAATGTTTAAGAACCTGGCCACAACCGGGAGTCGTTCACATATCGCCTTCCAAAATTGAGTATTTATCTTCCTTCCGCCAAGGCGGGTTAAGCTCGTAGATACATAAATATATATTGTATTAACCTGTTCGTATATGAACATGTTGCATTAAATATTAAGGATTGGTAACTGGCTAAACCTTACGCTGCATAGCATCCGCTGAGTTCCTTGTGCACTCCTTCTAGTAATTTTTATTATTATTAACTCATCTGAGCATGGAACATTTATTTTTAAGATCAGTGTTTCTGCTACAGTTTTTTAATTTAAGTGGTTCTATCATGTTATGTAATTGGCACTAGTGTTAAAGTGTCATTAAGTCACCCTTTACTGGTAATTCTTTTGTAGTGTATGTATTTTGAGAGAAATCCTATATGGGAGTTTGAGTTTCTGAAGTTCGCCAGTATTTCTGTTTTCTTAATAAAGGACTGTTTATTTGGTTACCGAGTACGTTGGGTTTCTAACTGTATTTGCAAAGCTTTATCCAGTGGCTCGTCCACAATTCGTAATTGTCAAATTCCTTAAAATGCGTAATGTCAATAAACTGTCTTAATTACAAATTATGGCTACCAACCATGATTCGAAACCGCTTCCTCTTTTGTGGTATTTAAGATATGGTGTGTAAGTGTGGTACAATTATGGAAATCACGTACCACTTGGTAGCAGAGACATTGGGGGGGGGGGGGGTTGATTTTCTTGCCCTCTCCTATGCTTGGTAGTCGTGGGTTAGTAAGTTGTAACATTGTCATTATTGTGTTTTGAGACTTGTCTGCCTGTTTCAGGAAGTTACGTATCGTGAGTCTCCGATATTGACCCGGCATAACTTATTTACGGAAAGAGCAGTTGGTGGATGAACTCCGTGTGCGCGTGCTGTCGGTAGACGGAAATGTGTCTGATTTGGTGGCCACGTTTCGTGCAGCGGTTGACATTCCCGTCGCCCTACCGACAGACATCGTTAGCGAGATAGGTGACTTGTTGTCGAATATGGAAACAGATTTAAGTGATGTAGGTCGGACAATTGAATTTCTGGCGTCTACTCAGCCGAAGCATAAACAAATTTGTCGCGTGCAGGCACATTTAGCCCATTACTGTAACTGTTTATCGGATATCGCTTCAATCGATCTCAATGATGCAATGGGGCTCTCCGTCATAAGTTGCTTGGTGTTGCCGGAGGTTTGCAGTCGCGCGCCGTGGCACTTGCTTTGAGCGGGGGAGTACTGATTGTGAGCCTGAAAATGTGAAGTGTGATCACACGTGTTAAGTGCAACGAGTTTATTTTCCAAGTTACCTAATCCAATTATGAACGTCTTGAAAGATACATCTGTCTTGTATACCGAACATTTGAGCTAGATTCAATCCTTCCTATGCTGGTTAGTCCGTCTCCAGATTCATGCTGATGCCTTGCATGTTCCACAGTCTGTCGTATTAGCATTATTATATCCGATGGATACAATTTGTACCCGTGGTCTAGGGGTAGCGTCTTTGATTCATAATTAAAACGTCTTCGGTCCCGGGTGCGATCCCCGCCACTGCCTAAAATTTTGATAAATAATCAGCATTGGCGGCCGAGACTTCCGGCATAACAAGTCAGCCTCATTCTGCCAACGGCCTTGTCAAAGAGGGCGGAGGAGCGGATAGAGGTTCAGGGCAATCTCTTGTCCTAGGGGTGGGAAATTGCCCCTAAAGGCGGAAGAATCATCAATGATCAACGACATGAGGATGCAGAAGGCAATGGAAACCACTGCATTAAAGACACGTAACGTGTATCCACAGGACATGTGGCCTGTAATTGAAGAAGTGTCATGATGATCTCTCCATTGGCAAAAGATTCCGGAATAGTCCCCCATTCGGATCTCCGGGAGGGGACTGCCAAGGGGGAGGTTACCATGAGAAAAAGATTGAATAATCAACGAAAGGATAACGTTCTACGAGTCGGGGCGCGGAATGTCAGAAGCTTGAACGTGGTAGGGAAACTAGAAAATCTGAAAAGGGAAATGCAAATGGTCAATCTAGATATAGTAGGGGTCAGTGAAGTGAAGTGGAAGGAAGACAAGGATTTCTGGTCAGATGAGTATCGGGTAATATCAACAGCAGTAGCCATGTATGGAAGTGAAACATGGACGATAACCAGTTTGGACAAGAAGAGAATAGAAGCTTTCGAAATGTGGTGGTACAGAAGAATGCTGAAGATAAGGTGGGTAGATCACGTAACTAATGAGGAGGTATTGAATAGGATTGGGGAGAAGAGAAGTTTGTGGCACAACTTGACTAGAAGAAGGGATCGGTTGATAGGACATGTTTTGAGGCATCGAGGGATCACAAATTTAGCATTGGAGGGCAGCGTGGAGGGTAAAAATCGTAGAGGGAGACCAAGAGATGAATACATTAAGCAGATTCAGAAGGATGTAGGTTGCAGTAGGTACTGGGAGATGAAGAAGCTTGCACAGGATAGAGTAGCATGGAGAGCTGCACCAAACCAGTCTCAGGACTGAAGACCACAACAACAACAACATCAACAGCAGCAGAAAATGGTATAACAGGTGTAGGATTCGTTATGAATAGGAAGGTAGGGCAGAGGGTGTGTTACTGTGAACAGTTCAGTGACCGGGTTGTTCTAATCAGAATCGACAGCAGACCAACACCAACAACGATAGTTCAGGTATACATGCCGACGTCGCAAGCTGAAGATGAACAGATAGAGAAAGTGTACGAGGATATTGAAAGGGTAATGCAGTATGTAAAGGGGGACGAAAATCTAATAGTCATGGGCGACTGGAATGCAGTTGTAGGGGAAGGAGTAGAAGAAAAGGTTACAGGAGAATATGGGCTTGGGACAAGGAATGAAAGAGGAGAAAGACTAATTGAGTTCTGTAACAAGTTTCAGCTAGTAATAGCGAATACCCTGTTCAAGAATCACAAGAGGAGGAGGTATACTTGGAAAAGGCCGGGAGATACGGGAAGATTTCAATTAGTTTACATCATGGTCAGACAGAGATTCCGAAATCAGATACTGGATTGTAAGGCGTACCCAGGAGCTGATATAGACTCAGATCACAATATAGTAGTGATGAAGCGTAGGCTGAAGTTCAAGACATTAGTCAGGAAGAATCAATACGCAAAGATGTGGGATACGGAAGTACTAAGGAATGACGAGATACGTTTGAAGTTCTCTAACGCTATAGATACAGCAATAAGGAATAGCGCAGTAGGCAGTACAGTTGAAGAGGAATGGACATCTCTAAAAAGGGCCATCACAGAAGTTGGGAAGGAAAACATACGTACAAAGAAGGTAGCTGCGAAGAAACCATGGGTAACAGAAGAAATACTTCAGTTGATTGATGAAAGGAGGAAGAACAAACATGTTCGGGAAAATCAGGAATACAGAAGTACAAGCCGCTGAGGAATGAAATAAATAGGAAGTGCAGGGAAGCTAAGACGAAATGGCTGTAGGAAAAATGTGAAGAAATCGAAAAAGATATGATTGTCGGAAGGACAGACTCAGCATACAGGAAAGTCAAAACAACCTTTGGTGACATTAAAAAAAGCAACGGTGGTAACATTAAGAGGGCAACGGGAATTCCACTGTTAAATGCAGAGGAGAGAGCAGATAGGTGGAAAGAATACATTGAAAGCCTCTATGAGGGTGAAGATTTGTCTGATGTGATAGAAGAAGAAACAGGAGTCGATTTAGAAGAGGTAGGGGATCCAGTATTAGAATCAGAATTTAAATGAGCTTTGGAGGACTTACGGTCAAATAAGGCAGAAGGGATAGATAACATTCCATCAGAATTTCTAAAATCATTGGGGGAAGTGGCAACAAAACGACTATTCACGTTGGTGTGTAGAATATATGAGTCTGCCGATATACCATCTGACTTTCGGAAAAGCATCATCCACACAATTCCGAAGATGGCAAGAGCTGACAAGTGCGAGAATTATCGCACAATCAGCTTAAAAGCTCATGCATCGAAGCTGCTTACAAGAATAAAATACAGAAGAATGGAAAAGAAAATTGAGAATGCGCTAGTTGACGATCAGTTTGGCCTTAGGAAAAGCAAAGGGACGAGAGAGGCAATTCTGACGTTACGGCTAATAATGGAAGCAAGGCTAAAGAAAAATCAAGACACTTTCATAGGATTTGTCGACCTGGAAAAAGCGTTCGACAATATAAAGTGGTGCAAGCTGTTCGAGATTCTGAAAAAAGTGGGGGTAAGCTATAGGGAGAGACGGGTCATATACAATATGTACAACAACCAAGAGGGAATAATAAGAGTGGACGATCAAGAACGAAGTGCTCGTATTAAGAAGGGTGTAAGACAAGGCTGTAGCCTTTCGCCCCTACTCTTCAATCTGTACATCGAGGAAGCAATGATGGAAATAAAAGAAAGGTTCAGGAGTGGAATTAAAATACAAGGTGAAAGGATATCAATGATACGATTCGCTGATGACATTGCTATCCTGAGTAAAAGTGAAGAAGAATTAAATGATCTGCTGAACGGAATGAACAGTCTAATGAGTACACAGTATGGTTTCAGAGTAAATCGGAGAAAGACGAAGGTAATGAGAAGTAGTAGAAATGAGCACAGAGAGAAACTTAACATCAGGATTGATGGTCACGAAGTCAATGAAGATAAGGAATTCTGATACCTAGGCAGTAAAATAACCAATGACGGACGGAGCAAGGAGGACATCAAAAGCAGACTCGCTATGGCAAAATAGGCATTTCTGGCCAAGAGAAGTCTACTAATATCAAATACTGGCCTTAATTTGAGGAAGAAATTTCTGAGGATGTACGTCTGGAGTACAGCATTGTATGGTAGTGGAACATGGACTATGGGAAAACCGGAACAGAAGAGAATCGAAGCATTTGAGATGTGGTGCTATAGACGAATGTTGAAAATTAGGTGGACTGATAAGGTAAAGAATGAGGAGGTTCTACGCAGAATCGGAGAGGAAAGGAATATCTGGAAAACACTGATAAGGAGAAGGGACAGGATGATAGGACATCTGCTAAGACATGAGGGAATGACTTCCATGGTACTAGAGGGAGCTGCAGAGGGCAAAAACTGTAGAGGAAGACAGAGATTGGAATACGTCAAGCAAATAATTGAGGACGTAGGTTGCCAGTGCTACTCTGAGATGAAGCGGTTAGCACAGGAAAGGAATTCGTGGCGGGCCGCATCAAACCAGTCAGTAGACTGATGACAAATATATATATATATATATATATATATATATATATATATATATATATATATATATATATATATCCGATGGCTAAGGATGTCATTCGTAGCATGATAGCCGAGGAATTGGTACAACAGGGTACCTTAGTTCAGCTCCGTCACTGTATTATTAAGAGAAATCTCTCGGCGCGCATGCGTGTCGAATCAGAGCGGGAATGCTATTGGAAGGTCCAAGCGTGTAAAGAAACCTTAGCGCAGTATTTTGAGAGGGTGCGCATGGCCGTAGTGGCGTTGGATATGTGTGTGTCTGGTCTTGATTGAATCGAACATATATTGGAAGTCATTCGGGTACAAGATCGTGCCAGGTTGAACCTTGTACAGCGCCCTTGCTCCATGGAACAGTTTCAACATTTGGTTGATTCTATTCACGCTATTTGTTGGGCGGATGAACAGCGATCCGCCGCACTAAAGAGAGCAATATCTGAGGTACCATTGTGTAGTAACTCTATTAATACCAGTTTTAATTCAGTATTTCGGCGTTGCTACCGTCCCCTTGCAGTCGATCATTTAGTACGGGATTGTCTGGTACGTAGTAGCCCTAATTCAAATGGCTCACGCCAGAGAATGGGAAAAGGGGGTCAGTTTACTAACTGGCCAGTGAATCGTAAAGGCGACGCATGTTCCGGCGCTCCCATTTGTCTGTGCTAGGGTAGGGTAGTTCCGTATCCTTAGTTTATTATGACTGGTACATAGAATATAGACATATGTGCAGGTTTTCGTCTCCGCAGTCTCAGATTCAGAGATGTCGGGTCGCAGATGGCCGAGAGTTACCTCTAGTAGAGGAGGTGCGAGGTTGGTTGCACATCGATAAATTCTCATGGCCTCGTAGATTTTTCATAGCTAAGAATTTGTGGGTCCCTTTGTTGCTCGAGTGTGATTTCATCCAGCATGCCGGTCTGGTATTAGATTATACCAGGAGTGTCTTATTTTAAGTTTGCGCCTCACCACCGCCTCTCTTTGTGCTCATGCCAGCGGTCTTGTGCAGGGAATGTGTGCTATGTGTGCAATGTGCAGGTTGAGACGGGTTGTCTTACGGCGTATCAAGTGCTGGCTCTCAACCAGGTCTTAGAGTGCTATCCTCAGGTCTTATCGGATAAGTTGGGGGAGACAGAAATTTTTAAGTATGACATACAATTAACTGATTGTGTGCCCGTCCGCCAGGACCCTTATAGGCTGTCTCCACCGAAGATGAAGATTTTGAGAGCTGAAATCAATAAGTTGAGGGGATGATTAACCATCATCTTCGCCCTATGCTTCGCCGGCAATTCTAGTGCCAAAAGACCAGGGTAGCGATTTTCGTATGGTAGTTGGTATTGGAGTCGGTTCCCTTGCTCGATTTGCACAATTGCTTTACATGGTTTGCAGGTGCTAATGTGTTCACTATCGTAGATCTCAATCAGGCAAATTACCAGATCGCCCTTACCGAGTCATCCAAGCCTATGACAGCGTTTTGTACAGATTGGAATTGGAGTTCAACCTGGTCCGTTTTGGGTTGGCCACTGGTGAGGCTGTGTTGTCCCGTTTGTTGGATGTAGTCTTAGGGAACTTGAAGTTCGTCTGTGTCTTCAACTATTTAGATGAGTAGTTACCTACAGTCGCACTTCTGAGGAACACCTTGTTCACCTGGAGCAAGTTTTCCTAAGGTTGCGTTCGGCTGGCCTCACCGTCAAACCACCTAAGATCAGCTTGTGTAAACAACAGACTTCTTTCTTAGGTCATGTGGTATATGCAAAAGGCCTAAGTATCGACCAGTATAGAACCAAGGCCTTACGAAATTTTCCCCCTACCCAGAAAAAGAAAGATACCGCTCGCTTGATTGACATCGCCATGAAATTCCGTAAATTCATTGCCAGTTTCGCCCATCTTGCAGCTCCCCTTAATGATCTTCGGAAGAAGAATAGCGATTTCGTATGGGGAGAAAATCAGCAGCGAGCCTTCGCACAGATTAAGACTGCAATTACTAATACCCCATTATTGGCTATGCCGGACTTTAATAGTATGTTTGTGGTACAGACCGACGCCTGTCATATCGGGGTAGCGGCAGTTTTACTTCAAGAACATTAAGGGGAGAGGCGACCTCTAGATTATGCCTCACGGCGACTGACTGTTCCTGAATCCAATTATTCTGTATATGAATTAGAGGCTCTGGCCGTTGTTTTTGCTTTGGAAAAGTTTTGTTTTTATTTGGAACATAAAGAATTTGTATTAGAGACGGACAACCAAAGTAAAGCACCAGTAGGGACGCATTAGACACGTCTGTGGAACAGCAGAGCGAACATCCATCACTCCAGAAAAGACAATCGCGACCAGTGGTCGGGTCCGCATCATTATGTTGTGTCGACAAAGCTTCTCAACGAGAGACGTTGTTCGACGTGTGCACCATAGACAAAGTGGTGTGATGTGGACATGGAATGGGGTCCAGTTGTTATCTAGTGTTGAGGATTTACACCGCACACGCCGTCCACGTTCTACAGGTTCACTGGATGATCGATATCTTCGACTTTTTGAGGCAAAGGAATTGTTGGCTGAGTTTTCCAGAACTGAATCCGCTGTTCAAAGAAGCTACAGGACATCATGTATCGCATCAAACTGTTAGGAGATGTGCAGCTTCACGTCTATTCTCTACAGGTTTCGATTATTACAGTCATCTTCACATAAGAAAAACGTACATAAATGGATCAAAAATACGTTTTCGATAAATCTAACCCAACCAAACACTGAACATACATACTTGTCATAGCATTCTATCTTAACACAGTTCATATACATGTACTGTGACTTGGGACAATTTTAATAGTGTGCACTTGGTGATAATTTTTAATAAGTGTTACTAAGTTATTTTTAACTTACCAAATGTGGAGTTATCACCAAGTGTGCACTACTGTTTTTGTGCTAAGGCACAGTACGTTTATATGGACTGTGTTAAGATAGACTATTATGACAATTACGCATGTTCTACGTTTGGTTGGGTCATTATTTGACGAAAATTTATTTTTTAATTCATTGATTACAACGTTTTTCTCATGTGAAGATAAATGTAATAACGGAAATCGGTAGAGAATGAACATATAGCTGTATAGCTGATGACACAAATACCCTTCTTTCAGATTATGTAACAGCTGTATATTAGATTAGATTTACTTCTCGTTCCAAATGATCTATAGTGATGAGATAGTATGGGATTTGGAACATGTCAGAAAACAAGAATAGACAAGATATGCTAATGTACCTTCCACAGACCCCAAATGAAATTGCCTTTGTGGATGTAGAATAGGTAAAAAAATTAAGCATATTTACGTTTAAAAGATGCAAAACTTGTCACCAAATATTAAATGTTCAGTACACTTAGGTGCATGCGATAATTCTTGCATTATTATAGGCACGTATCATTGACTGAAAAAATAAAAAAAACATTTTACAGCACATATTTACAATGATCGCATTACTGCACAAAATTTGTACAGAAGTCAGAATGCACGCAGTATTCACATTATGTGAAATTATTAATAACATTCACACATTAATGGCTTCTGCTGAGAATTTCATCAATGGAGTAGAAGGAGTTGGCCATCAATAAATCCTTTAGACTCTCCTCAAACAGAACTTTTTATGGTTGGTGGCATGTTATTGCAAATATGTACTGCTGAATAGTGGACACTTTTCTGGACCAAAATAGATTACTTTAAATCTTTGTGAAAGTTATTCTTATTTCTAGTATTGATTCCATGAACTGAGTTCTTGATTTGATAAAAAAAGATATTTTTAATGAAAAATTTCATTAAGGAATAAATATATTGGGAAGCAGTAGTTAATATCCCCAGTTCCTCAAATGGCACTCTGCAGGACGTTCTTGAGTTCATACCACAAATAAGTCATACTGCACGTCTTTGTGCTAGGAAAACTTTAACTTGGCTTGATGAGTTACCCCAGAAAATAATCCCACATGACATTATGGAATGAAAGTAAGCATAGTACGCTAGGTTTCTTATTTTCATATCGTCTATGCCCGACAACATTCGCATAGCAAACAGAGATTTGTTTAGGTGCTTCAGCAGTTCTGTGGTATGCTCCTCCCTATTAAATTTATTAGCAAGCTATAATCCCACGATTTTAACACTGTCAACTTCTTATCTGCTTGTCGTCACATTTTAGGCGTTTTCTGGCAGGAAACCTTTTACAAATTTCTAACTCCATCCCGTATGTTTTTTCGAGGTTTAATGACAGAGAATTGGCAAGGAACCATTTATATTAATGTCCACGAAAATTTCATTAGCATACCTTCCCAGTGCTATACTTGATTTACTATTTATTGCTATCTTTGTATCATCTCCAAATAAAACAAACTTGGCATCTGGTAATGTTAGTGATGAAAGGTCGTTCATACACACAAGAAAATGTGAGGGCCCAGAGATGGAAACTTGGGGAACATCATATGTTATTGGTTCTCAGTTTGACGGTGCCTGATACCTCAATACACGTCTCTTTCCTACTGACATCCTTTGTTTTCTGTCAGAGATATAGGATTTGAACCATTTTGCCGCATTTCCTGGTACACCGTAATATTGTAATTTACTTAAAAAGATATTGTGATTTACACAGTCATTTGCCTTTGGCAGATCGTAAAATATATTAGTAGCCTGTAATTTACGTCTAATGGAATAAGTACATTCTCATTGTATGTGTAAATAGCCTTCTCAATATCGGAAATCTGAATTGTGAGTTGGATAATATTTTATTTGTGGTCAGATGATCAAGGAGACAACTGTATATTACCTTTCCGGAAATTATTGAGAATGTAGGCAAAAATAAAACTGGACGGAAGTTTGATGGTATTTCTTTATGTCCTTTCTTAAGAAAGGCTTGACTTCAGCATATTTTAGCCATTCATAAAATGTTCCACCGATAAAAGGCTGGTAACACAAATAACTCAAAAAGTCACTAATCTCAGATGCAAACTATTTAATCAACTTTGTTGATATATTACTATATCCACTAGACGTTTTTGATTTTTAAGGATTTTATGGTGGACAATACGTCTACTGGTGTTATGAGGGTCATACTTACTACGAAAAGCTCTTTTAGAAGACGACTGGATGACGGGAATCTCCATTACCGAAGACAATGGCGAGCATCATGTCGTACACAAAATCATCATAGATTAACGTTACAGATGGGCAAGAAATCATCCAGAATGGGCGCCCCAGGATTGGCATCGTGTGTTGTTTGCGGACGAAACTCGGAACTTTTCGTACGCTGGTACTTGGAGACATTGTGTTTGAAGTCAGCGCTACAATACTGAACGCCTCCGTCACTGTGTCCCACACGTGCAAGAAGGTGGTGGTGGAGTGATGCTCTGGTGTGCCATTACATGGGGCCACTGCAGACCTCCCGCTGTCGCTAAGGGCAATCGCGCACCTCCACCTAAAGGGACGAGATTCTGCAATGCTAACATTTTGATGACAATTTCATCTTGATGAATGATAACTCACGTGCTCATCGTGCTGTTCTCGAAGACATGTTCCTTTATCGTTCTACCATCACCAGAATGGGTGGCCTTCCTGCCCACGAATATAAAACCGTCGAACCTGTTTGGGATCGACTAAAACGAGCTGTTTTTGGACGTCACCAATGAGCACGGCCGCTGCGCAATGTATTCAGAATCGCCATTGAAGATAGGGAGAATTTTGACCAGGACCGGCTTGATAAACTCATCGATGGTATATCACGACGGATTTAAGACTGTATCCGAGCAAGTGGATGTTAAAGCACGTACCGATGTTGCTCGGCAGTGCTGTGAAAAAACTGCCATAGAAAGCAGACGAATTTGTCGTTACACAAACGTTAGTTTTTTCTGATGATCCGGACTCATTACTAATATATACACGGATGTCCAAAATTAAAGCAATAAACCGGTTTCTCCGTCCTGTGTCTAATTCATGATATAATCTTACAAACTGTCAACAGATGTCCGTACGATCGCGTTCCTCACGGAAGATGACATTCCGGTCAACGGGCAACCATGTCAACAATGACATCAGGGCACATACCGAACGGTGTAGTTGTATGCCGGGCAGTCCCCCATCCACAATCGCTGTGTACACAATCACATACAGTGCAGTACGGCACGGAGAAGACGCCTACCAGGCTCTCTGCGGTGAAGGGCCATAGGAAGAGTGGAAGCAGGACAGTTGCAAATTGATGCTACCGCCTTAGTGCCGCACGGCAACTGGCATCTCACCTCGCACCATCCACAGGATGTGTTGTATCGAGGCAAACGGAGTACAGAAGGCTTAGGTAGAGTGGCCTTCATTGTCGGAGACCTCCCGTGCGTTTACATCCGATGCACCTTCACAAATGGAACACCTAGAGTGCAGTCGTCAACATGCCACCTGGAAGGTCGAACAGTGAGCTAGTGTTATTTTCACAGATGAGGCCCGATTTGGCCTGGAGAGTGATTGTCGGCGGATTCGCATCTGGAGGGAACCTGGAACACCATTTCGGGACCCAAACATTATGGGAAGGGACTGACATCGAGGAGGATTCCTAATAGTGTGGGCAGGGATTATGTTGACCACTCGAACATCTCTTCATAAAATTGTACGGGTGAAGTAACAAGGTTTAACTGCTGTCAGGTACCGTGTTTGGACCTCATCTGCGGTTGTTTCGAGGTGCTGTGGGCCAGACTGCGTACCGACCGACGATAACGCTCGACATCATAGAGCACAGGTGGTTGACACTTTCCTGGAAACGGTAGATACTGCTCGCATGGCGTGGCCTGATCGCTGTCCCTAATTGAATTCCATAGAGCATGTCGGGGTTGTGCTAGGGAGATGGGTTGCATCACGCCAATATTCACCAACCACTCTCAAGGATTGCGAGCAGCTGTGAGGAAAGAACGGGCTTTATTCCCTCAACATGAGATTTATGACATCATTGTCCTCGGCTCGTGGTCTTGCGGTAGCGTTCTCGCTTCCAGCGCACGGGGTCCCGGGTTCGATTCCCGGACCCAGGGATTTTCTCTGCCTCGAGATGACTGCGTGTTGTGTGTCTTTCATCATCATTTCATCCTCATTCACTCGCAAGTCGCTGTAGTGGCGTTAAAGAACTTGTGGACCGGCGGCCGAACCGCCCCGCGAGGTGTCTCCCGGCCACCAATGCCGTACGCTCATTATTTTTATTATGACATCATTCACAGCATTCCCCGTCGTTGTCTGTATTCATACCAGACAGAGAGGTGGTCACACCCTGCACTCAGCACACCAACCTGTCTTAGAAACGTGTGTGCAAATCCGTTAAACTGAAAAAAAACGAAGAACTTTTTGTCTACCGTTATGCATTGTGCAGCTGTTTACATTGTTTGTACTTTACTGTCACCTGTTTATACCTCTTAGCGGAAAACGCAGCCTTGCAAAATTTTCATTTGTTGCTTTAATTTTGGACACCAGTGTATATATTAGCGTGCCTCAGAACCAAGTATTGTTTTCTGTGCCATGAATTTCGAAATAAAGGGGTGACGCAAAACTTCTCTGGAAATGTGTACTTTCCTTACCGCGTCACCAGCCAGCATTCAGTTTCGCGGTGGGTAGTGGTCATAATGTTTCGGCACATTAAGATACATGTGTCACGGAAGTCAGCGGTGCCATCTAGCGCCGTCTGGGAGCCTGTGGAAGTATGCGACGGATCCATGGGTGTGCGTGAGGGAAGAGGAAGGCATATTGGCACTCTCTATGAGTCCGTGAAAGGTGAATACCAGAAACAATTGTCGAATCAAGTAATTAGAACGACAGAGACAGAAACATGTACCGCAAATAACGGGTATTGTTGGTAGCGGTGTATCTTCATGGAACGCGACCACCGTTATCCATAAAAGCAAGGAAGCGAGGCAGCAGACCGGGTCGTATTCCGGAGCATAAAGCGGCAATAAAGACTCGTCCGGGCAGGATGACGGTGCAGTAAAAGTTGCAAATTCGCGCGAGTTTAGTAGCACCGTTTGCAATGAGAACTGTACGGTGGGCCAAGACATCGGCGAGAACGGGCGCCAGCCGCCGCGTTTACAATTGTAGCGCTGAATTCGTTCTTCTGTACACGGCCTTACGTGGCGGATGGAGCATTGACTGTCACGGAAATTTCTGCCCAAATACGGAACCATTTGATTGAAACTATATTTCATTAGCGCGATAGAAAACGAGACAGAGCACAAGCTCGGATTATGGAAGGGTGGATAAGTAATTCCACTGTGTCCTATGGAAAGGAATAATCCCGTTCATGTACCTTATGCGATTCGGGGAAATAACGGAAAACTTAAATTTGGGTGGCAGTGCAGGGATTTGAACTGCCGCCTCCAGCGTCTCTCCGCTGCACTACCTCTCTCGGCTGCATACCATCCCAACCAACCTCAGTGCATGCCCCACAACACAATCTACTGACAGAAACGAACTGCGGGATTAAAGGCGTTTGAACCCATTGCTTGCATATGTTGTTTGCAATAGAGACGCCATCGGTGTTCCACTACCGCAATCCACACCGTGTTCTATCATTAGCAAGTTGGCGGTTCAACTGTGAGACTTATCTCGCACTATGCAAAATCACAAACTCCACGAATTCTAAGGTGTGAACAATTTTTTGTTGCGAACCTTGTCCATCTTTGTATGGGTTATCGTACGCTTTAATGCGTAGGTTGGAACTTAAATAGTGGCAACAATGTTGTGGAGGCACTATGCAGTCGAATCTACTATTGTCGCTGACAGCACACGTTGCTGACATACCTACCTTACCTCCGAACAACTGGACTCGCCCGTCCCACGTCACCGGCTTGCACACAATCGAGGAAAACGCAGCCACTTGTGAGCGAGCGGTCTAACGTAACGGTGTCACTATGTTTTCGAAACAGGAACAACGGTGTTGCATCACGATTGAATGTGCCAGAGGTCATACAGCACGACAGTGTCAACAAGGTTATCAAGAGGCGTGCGGGGAATCGGCATTGCCGAACAGAACAGTGGCACGTTGGGTAAAAGCCTTCAACGAAGGTCGGCGAACTGTGACAGACATGCATCGGGCAGGTCGTCCTAACGTCTCTGAAGAAGAAGTGCATGCTGTTGCTGCGTTAGTGAACAGTGATCGATTCCATACGATTCCGAAACCGGATTAGAGCATACGACTGTGCTTCGCATCCTGAAGGAACACCTGGGCATGCGGAAAACTGCATCACCTTAAGTTCCGCATGACTTGACGAAAATGCAAAAATGGATGCGTTACAACGCTGCTCAAACGCACTTGGAGCGCTATGAGCGCCGTATCGTAACACTAGATGAGACATTGATCACATCGTACGAACCAAAACTGAAACGGCAATAAAACGAATGGCGTCGTTATGGGTCGCCGCGAAAGTCGAAAGTGCGTCAGAGCTCCAGTATGGTGAAAGTTATGGTGACTCTCGTGCACGACTGTGACGGTGTTATCCTAACGCATTACGTTCCTCCACGGCAGACCGTCAATGCACAGTATTACTGTTCGTTTTTGGAGCATCAAATGCGACCAGCTTTGAGAAAGAAGCGGCGACACTTTCTGCGCAACCCACCCGACATTTTGCACGACAATGCGCGGGCGCATACAGCGCAAGCTGTGTTTGCTCTGTTCGGTCGATGGGACTGGGAAGTACTGTACCATCCACCATACTCCCAGGACATAAATCCTTGTGACTTTGATTTGATTCCGAAGATGAAGGAACCACTTCGTAGCATTCGCTTCAGAACTGTTCCAGATATTAGACAGGCAGTAGACCGCTCCATTCGCACCATCAACAAAACAGGCTCTGCTAACGGTAAACTACGCCTTCCACATCGCTGGCAACGGGTTCTACACAACGCTGGTGACTACTTTGAGCCGGCCGGAGTGGCCGTGCGGTTCTAGGCGCTGCAGTGTGGAACCGAGCGACCGCTACGGTCGCAGGTTCTAATCCTGCCTCGGGCATGGATGTGTGTGATGTCCTTAGGTTAGCTGGTTTAATTAGTTCTAAGTTCTAGGCGACTGATGACCTCAGAAGTTAAGTCGCATAGTGCTCAGAGCCATTTGAACCATTTGACTACTTTGAAGGACAGTAACAGGTGCAGAGATGTAACTCTTTTGTAAGGGTTGTGAATAAATAGTTGCCATCATTTAAGTTCCAACCCTCGTACATGGCACTAATGTTTCCTGGAAGCAACATGACAACACTGCAAAAATAACAAAGATTCCCTGAAATAATACACAGTCCGATAGAGCACGAGGATTCCATCTTGGGCGCACGGGTCCTCAATAACACTCGCAGTGAAACTTTGCCACCGTTGCTACTTGTCAGTTAGACTAATCCTGCTCGCTATTGAGCTACTGTGCTGTTTAAGCAGGAACTTAGTTGCCGCCTCAGAAGGCACGCTCTCGTAAGTTCTGAAATCAGCCAGTCCGTTTTCATAGGGTCACAGCTGTGCGTTTTGAAACACAATGGGGATGCGGTCCCCTATGGGCGGTATAGGCATACTGTTATTACTTTATGCAATTGTTTACGGTCTAATTCTCCTGCCTAGTGATGTTCACAGCTCTCCAACTGTTCAGCTACGACAACACCAGTGGCAACACACACGGTTGTAAGTGACACGTGAAAAATACTGGAAAGTACTGTGTCCCCACACAATTTTCTACTGTGAGCTCCTTTTAGTTGTACTGTCGAAAAACTGCGACTTTTCTGTCATCGCAACTATGTAATACAAGTTCATACTACGAAGGGAAATGCTATATTAATAATCTCAACACACTTCTTTGAAACAAGAAGATTATATTCTTGAACTGATTATTTCACATTTACTATGGCCAACTGTTTTAAAATTGGACTAATAAAAAAGTTCCTGTTGACAGTAATCTTTCAGAGGTCACAAACGTTATATTTTGCATAATGTGCGTACGTTGCATGGTAGCTGTCGTCAATGAAGTTCCATAACAAAGTTTGCTCTCTCTATGTGGAGTTCCAAAAAAAGTAATAATAGTCCAATTCAGAAGTAGAGGGATATCACTGTTTCTGGTAGATACAACTGGTAACTGTGTATGACAGTGTCTTAAGGCTCTGAGCCCTACCTCTCCCACTCAAGTTTACTCTGTGCTGTCACCCCTCAAGGTCATCCCTTCACCACTCTCCCCCCTCCCGCCTCCCCCTCATCTCATGCAGTGTAAATTCGGTCTGGCAGTTGGAGCCCATTTTTACTACTTAAAAAAAATTCAGGTCGTTGGAAGTAGGCCAGTTAACACAGTGTCAAAGAAAAAAATTTCTCAGTATGGGTACCAGCTTGAACACCTCGTGTGGAGCAGTATTTCCTAAAGCAGTCGTGATGGTGGCTCTCTCAGCAACTTCCTTCAAGTTTCGATATATTTGTCATTCCCACTGTAATATATGCACCGAAATTTCAGTAATTAGAGCTGCCTCTGATCTTTGTCAGGGATAACGTAACCATGTTGGTTGTTTGATTGATTTGGGAGAGGAGGGACCAAACAGAGAGGTCATTGGTCCCATCAGATTAGGGAAGGATGAGGTAGGAAGTCGGCCGTGACCTCCCAGAGGCGCAATCCCGGCATATGCCTGAAGTGATTTAGGGAAATAATGCAAAACGTAAATCAGGATGGCCAGACGCAGGTTTGAACCGTCGTCCTCCCGAATACGGGTCCAATGTGCTAACCATTGCGCCACCTTGCTCGGTAGGCTGATAGCTGTTACCATCTGGGTGCCAAATTTCAGACAGATATTTTTATTAGTGTGCCCCAAGCCATTCCGACAGTTTGTATCTCAAGTTGACGGAAAGGATTTCGGATACACTAATAAAGATATCTTTCTGAAATTTGGCTGAATTGTTCCTCAGGTATGGCCGCAGGGAGTGATGGGCAATTTTTTTACTTCAATTTACTCATCAGTTATTTAAAAAATGGTGACCAAAAACACAACAAAACTATGTCTTTGGTTGAAACGTCCGCCATTTTATAATATTTTCATATTTCAAAGAAACTGCGTTATTACTGTGTGCGCAATATCTTACAGATGAAGGAAATTGTTTGTTTTTTGATTTGAGATAAGATATGCAGACTGCAGGACTTCCGTTACGGACACACTTAATTTTGAACAGAGCTGCTCGGATGGGGGACTTAAAGATGACGGAATTTCCTTCACAAAATCATAAAATGTTGTACAAGAATCATTAAATAGAATCCAAAAAAAGTACGTTGTTGGTACTTTAGTTTTACCAAAAAATCGCACAAATCTCTTATTTTATAGACTAACTGAGGAGAATGGGCCTTTAAATTCTGCGTGGAATCCTTATCTATCCCTGGCGAAGAAACAGAGCGAGAGAGTTAGCTTTCTCAACCGTGGGTTATTAATTTTCACTATCGATAGCTGCTGACATTGGTCATCATCCGTTGTGTGGTGGCGCTAGTGTTTACAAAGTAGTGTTTGTGTGTGTGTGTGTGTGTGTGTGTGTTTGTGTGTGGTCTGCATAGCGAGGTTACATTTCCTCGTACAGTGCGCTCTTGTTGCAGTTGTCCCTTGAAAATGGAACGGTGTGCATTCGTCGAAATATCGGCAAGTGTCCAGAACACCACCCGACTGCATCCTGTAAGCTATAAAACTAAGCTGTCAGCTCTATTTCAGTTTTATTTCAAGAATAATGCTATTGATGTATACGTCATATTAATCACTCTAGGTGTGCACTGAATTCAATACCTGTTCCCCTGAACGACGTGAACTGAAGCGAACAGGGGTAAAAGATAAGTAATCATGTTGTTTCCATTTTATGTATAATATTTTGACAACCGATCCAGCACCTGGCGACAACGTCTGGGATCGGTCGTCGAAATGTTGTGCATACAACGGAAACTACAAATCCGATAAACACCGAGAAATACAGTGTCAAGCTGAACCAACTTTGTTTTCTTGACGATACTGTACTGTTTGTCTCTAGCGTAGATAACCTTCAACAGGTAATGGAAGAACTAACAGAGCAAGTTTGATTGCAGGCCTGTAAAACAATTACAACAGGTGTAAAAGAATCTATAATCGTACGTCTAAAATAAACTTGTAGAAATGAATAATGAACTCATAAGTAGAGCTAGTTGACAAATCTTTGAATCTAAAACAGCTGAAGACAATGGATGGATGAACTTGAAAAGAAGCGTCTGGAGTGTTTTCGTGCAGTAAACGACAAGAGTTTCAGCGTGTAATACCAGTTTTGATTAATGGCAGTGAGGCGTGCACTTGTAATGTCAGATCCGTTCAAAAACTAACGGTTGCAGAGCGACCAGTGGAGAGATGTATCTTGGGACTTAATAGGAATGAATGAAAAAAAAGTTGGCCAGTGAACAGACCAGAATCGAAGAGACATAAGACAGCGAAAATGAATGGATGGAGGCGGGTCGTGTAGCAAGGCGAATGTACGCTAGATGGACAAAGAAGTTCTTTGCTGGACAACCAAGAGATAAGAAAAGACCAAGAAAACAACTTGTTAGAAGGTGGGTTGATGGCATTGGAAAATATGCAGAAGTGACATGAATCTACGGCCGAAGGCCATAATGCATGCGGAAGCCTGTAGAGGGCCGGTAGTCGATGTC
This sequence comes from Schistocerca piceifrons, assembly GCF_021461385.2. Classification (NCBI taxonomy): domain Eukaryota; kingdom Metazoa; phylum Arthropoda; class Insecta; order Orthoptera; family Acrididae; genus Schistocerca; species Schistocerca piceifrons. Next base: position 289,264,693 of record NC_060139.1, on the reverse strand, counting down.
AAATGTCTGATGATTCACTGAGTGACTTTTATTCAGAGTTGACTGTGCTGTAAACCGACTGCCCCTGATATTCACTCTTAATTCCACTTGGGTATCTTCACACTCTCTCTTGATAGGGCATCGAACACACACCCCCTGCGACGTGGGGGATCTGGTGTGATACCCAATACAGCCAAGCATTTTTCCTTGATGGTATGACAGCAAATGCCTCTCTTCAGTGTCGTGGGAACAACTAACTATGAAGACGATCTAACAGCTACGCTTGACAAAATTTAGAGCGGTATAATGCCGAAGATAAAATTTTACATTGTTCTAAGACTGTCCATCTCAAGGACCCGTGGCAGCGGTTGTTAGGGTAAGCATTATAAATATTTTAGCATACAGCCACTAATATTAGGATCGTAACCTACAGTAACGAGTTTGGGAGTCGAGCTCCAATTACATGGCTATCTAAGTGAATCCTACAATAAATGCACCTCAAAAGCACTCAAGGTCAAAATATAAAAACAAATAAAATTATTAGAACATGAAGTCCTCGTCATACATCATAAATAGCAGCACCAGATTCTCTGCTCCGCTTATCCACATTACCGCGCATCCACCAAGTGTCGCTTCCTAAGGCGGTAGACACCGGTCACTTCAGCTGCCTTTCCTTGCATAGCTAGTTCGTATACCTGTGTGGGGCTCTGGCAGACTGCACATAGCCATCAGCCGTTCCGTAACATTCCAAAGTTGTTACAAAGGATAGAGAGAGACGCCGTACCAATGGTTATCTGTGCAAAATCGTTTGCATTGATCGGACTAACGTCATCCATAAAAGATACCTAAAAAACCATTGAAGGTGGCAGTACATTCTCGCCAGTCTGTATATTAAGTACGCTATCAGACTTAACCAGGCGAATTCCTGTTTCAAGTTCCTCAAGGAGGTCAAGATTCTTTCCCTTCTTACCCACGCGTGTCACCTGTAATTCCTTTCCTATGCCTCTCAGGGGGTGACTAGACTCATTTATATGTTTGAAAACCACCGATCTCCGGTAGTTCCTCAGTCTAACAGCATCTAAATGCTCCCTATATCTTGTCGAAAATTTCCTACCTGTTTGTCGTACGTATTTTGCTTCGCACGATGAGCACTGTATTTTGTAAACGCCTGCCTGATCAAATTTACTTATGCTGTTGCCAAATTCATGCTGTAAACTACATCTCGTTAGGTTGTTTCTTTTTTACTGTGAGCGTGAACTGGACATTGGCTGAGAAATTTTTGCCAATTTCTGTGAAGTTTTCCCAAAATTTGGCAAAGTGACGATCTTCTTACCCCTTGCTATTTCTTCTTTCCGTTTTTCTGGGCCCTATGGATAAGACGATTTACCATGGTTACATTGTACCCATTATTTACTGCTATCCATGTCATGATGTTTAATTCATTTAGACTATCAGCTGTATTCACTGGAACATTATTGACTCTGTTAACTAAGCTTATAGACGTCGTTTTTTTTTATAAATTTGCTAATCACAAAACTGAGTGGGTATCACAATATCTGTTGCAGTTCGCTTTCTGAAAATCTTGAAAGCATGCGATTTGTTTTATCTCATTTCCATGGACAGGCGTTTATAAAGTACAGTGCACGTCGTGTGAAGCGAAATACAGTATACAGGAGACACTCGTAGGTAGTTTTCGACAAGATATAGGGAGCATGTAGACGCTTTTAGACTAGCAACTACGACGTAACGGTGGTTGCCAACGGATATGTGCGTAGAGTCACCCCTTGAAAGGCACTCAGGAGAACAAAGATGTGATAGATGGGAACTCGAACTGCTGGAGGAACTTGAAATAGCAATCCACAAGGTTAAGTTTGATAAAGTACTTAATACACAAACTGAACGATTTTCCACAAATAACCACTAGTATGGTGTCTCTCCACGTTTCTTGTAACATCTTTGGAATGTTTTGGCACGGTTGATGGCAGAGTGCAGTCTGTTAGAGGTGTACATACGTTTTCGAACTAGCGGTGCACGGGGAGGCAGCTGAAGTGAGCAGTGTTTCCGCCTTACGGGAGGAACGCCTTGGTGGATGGGCAGTAACACGGATAAGTGGGAGCAGAGAATCTGGCGTTGCCATTTTTAAAGTAAAACAAGGGCTTCATGTCCGTGTAATTTTATATGTTTTCATATTTTGACCTTAGAGACGGAAGGCAAGTGGCCTTCAAAAATTCGATTTTTAGATTTTAGCATATATAAAATGCCTGGTCTTTCTTGCGTGAAACAGTTTTTGTTTTATATAAATACGACAATTTTTTCGTGAGATATGATGGTTTTCCTGAAGCTTTGTGCACCTGGCATTTAAATGCCACACCTTCTTTTTTGTGCCATGCAGAGATAATGCACAGCATTATTTTACTCCTTGTATATTAGAGTGCATTGGGAATGTCCAGAAGAGAGTCCAGGTTGAGAAGATTATTGAAAGAAAAGTCAAAAATAGTATTGGAAGATGGTAAGAAGACAGGTGGTAAAGGTCGCCTGACAAATGTTGAAATAGATGGCTTGGCCATAAGAAGAAATGTAGGGAATATAGAAAACATGAAAAAAGCTGTGTGGGCTTTTTCCATAAGCTTTCCACAATTGCAAATCCAGTACACGGTCTTTGCTCAAATGATCATGACACTTGGTGCAAGTACAGGAGAAGTGCCAGATATGACCACAAACATTATTTTCCTGCATCAGTAATGAATAAAATTAAACTCATATTTAGAGACCTTGTTGAAGAAATGTCTTAATGGGAAAACCCAAAATTTAAATAAATGTGTGAATTCTGTCATTTGAAACCGGTTACCGAAGACTGTATTTGTTCAGCTTACAGCACTCAAATTTGGTGTTTATGATGCTATTTTATGCTTCAATCATGGTGTAATTAGAAAACTGGATTTTTGGAATTATTGGGCATAAAATCTGGTGGAAATACTGCAAAATCCTTGGTGCAAATAGATAAAGAGAGAATCCGAAAAGCAGATATTGCTAATTTAAAACGCACAAAAGAAGCCAGAGGGACCAAGAGGAGAAAAGAAGATCAGTATGATTCAGGTGATGCTCAGTATGGTGCAAGAAAATATTAGTGGTAAGTAATTCTCATCAATAACTATACTAGAATTGCAATATTAAACTTTAGATGGATTTTTCTCAAAACTACATTTTTTTTGCTTTCAGGTACCATTATTCGATAAACTATTGGGTTTAGAAATATGAAATTTGGTCAATTTGTACTGCAGATGGTAATAAGTCATTACAAGTAAATCGAGAACTACCAAACAATCAAAAACTGTTTCATAATAATTAATGTACTTAAATTTTACTAGCGAAAGAAAAAAATTGTTTTCCTTCAACGCCATATGAGGTATTATGTTCATTTTACTTGCAAATTGGGGCATATATGTTATATATATGCAGTAAAAATTTCATTGTTTTATCACTTATAGTTCTTTTGAAAAGTGTACCTATTCAAAGGGTAAAATAGCATTGGCAGAATATGGATAAAAATTGCCTTCCGTCTCCCCTTAAGCGTTTCTGCCTTAAGCGTTTCTGTGGTGCATTTTATGTAGATTTAACGTAGGCAACCAGATAATGGGAGCTTGACTCCGAAACGCGTTACTGGGGGTTACGAACCTAATATTAGTCGCTGTATGCTAAAATATTTATAACAATTTTACATTACCTCTGGAGAAGGAAGGATGACTGACCCACCAACCAAAGCCGTTGCTGTAACGCTGTCATTTCCTCGCATCCAGAGGGTTAACTCCTGGTTGGAATGTTAGGAAGGTATACGAAGGAAACATCAGTGACAGTGAAAAACTGAGTCGTTAGTGAAATACGGTGCTAGGATGGCTTAAAACGTTAAGGCGAGTGTTGGCTCTAAGTATGAAATCCGAATTAGAGCCAAAGCGTGGCTCTGTTTCTAAATTGGAAAGTTTCTTAGCCTATATCTGTCAGTTGATATTTTTGCGTCCATGTTCCATTCAGAGTAATATACTTCCTAATTACAGAATTATTTCACATCCTCCTTCTCCTTCACCTCCTCCTCGTCCTCCTCCTCTGAGTCTGTACATGTCCAAATTAACGTGACTGCTTATTCCATTATAACGGATGGGCAGGAAGTAAGGACACATTTGAATTTTGCGCCATTTTGTCATATGACGGTTGGCAGCCGTGGTCTTTTCATATTTGTTATCTCCGATCCTATCCATTAGTAACCTGTTAGCTTTTGTGTGGTGAGCATTGTTTTTTGATGTTTATTTTCGTCATGGAGCAGATGACAACTGAGTGACGTATCCAAGTGGTAAAAAGTTATTACAAGAACAGTGGAAGTCAGACGGTAACCGGCCTAAATTGTGTGTGAGACTCGGAAGAAATGATGCTCCAACCGAATCATTTGTTCGGAAGTTGATCCGGATGTCTGAGACCACGAGTACAGTTTCAAACGATAAGAAAACAGCACGACCGCGTTCTGTTCGAATTCACAAGAAAACACTGCCGTCGTGCGTTACATTGTGGCTGACTGCAAGCCGACAGAAAATCGGTTCGCCGACGAGCTCAGCAAATTAATTTATCACCAAGTCCACTGCATGCTTTCAAAAGGTGTGAAAACGCATGCGTGCATGATTGAACTTACAGAAGAGGTGAAGCCTGCAGATCATGGGAAGAGACATCGATTTGCTCAAGTGTCTTGGCTCGACAAGAGGAAAACGAGAACTTCGCAAAGAGAATAGTTTTCTCGAATGGGGAGCTCTTCCACCTCAGTGGGTACGTCAATAATCAGAACGGCAGAACTTGGGGTAACGGAAATCCGCGAATGACTTTGGAAGATGAGACACATCCACAAAGCACGACTATGTGGTGTGGGTTATGGGCAGGAGGAGTGATCGGCCCGTAGTTGTTTGAAAATGATGGAAATGCTGTCACTTTGAAAGGCGACCTTTACCGGAACGTGCTTCCTGGCTGGTTTTTGCCTCTTATTAATGAAAACAAGCTAATGCGACATGTCACACATCCAGTGGAGTGATTGCTCTGCTGAATGAAAAGTTTCCTCAAAAAATTATCTCTCTCCGTGGCAACCAGGAATGGCCTACCAGATCGTGCGACCATACGCCTTCTGATTTTTGTTTGTGGGGATATGTGAAGTCAAAACTGTACGTGACCAAACCACAAACAATATACCGACTGAAGGATGAAATTAAAAGGGTTGTGTACGCGTCATCGAGAATTTCAGTGAACCCATTACTCGTTGCCGCGCGCCTTGGGTGGCCATATGAAGGATATATAATTATTCATACATAAATGGAACAAGCTACTTAATATATTTGTAAACTTTGTATCTTCTGTAGCACTTTATTATTCGTCCCTACTTCCTGGACACACTTTATTCAGTAACAGCTCTAAGTATTCTGCAATTTCAGGCTTCAGCGCAGTATGAGCCAGCAACCTGGGGCCACATTAGCTTTCTGGCGCTCTAGTTACGACGCCGTTTCCCGCCCAGACTGCTATCTCTCCGCGTTCTTAAGAGCTGTTGTGTGTGTGTGTGTGTGTGTGTGTGTGTGTGTGTGTGTGTGTGTGTGTGCTTTCCGGAGTGTGTGGGTCATAAAAGTAATGTGAACTGCGCGCGAGGGCGCCGTGTCTTCACAACAAACACGCGAAGCCGAGCAGCTATCTGTGTGCACAAGCAGAGGGGGTTCGCGGAAAGGCGAGTCCACGGCACACACATCGGCGTTGCGCTTCACTCTACAAGACAGTACGTGCTATTATCGACAGTATCACTCACAACTGTACCCGGTGGGAGGAGGGAATCACTCTCAAGTTACAAAGGTAATCTTTGTCAAAATTATCACCACAAGCCATACGTCAATATAAACAGGGTGACTTTATTCAAAAACCCTCGAAGAATACGGAATAGACGAAAAAACACAAGAGCTCTTAAAAGGAACAGCAACAAATAATTATTATAAAGCAAAACTTTTTTTTTTTTGGTCATCAGTCTACTGACTGGTTTGATGCGGCCCGCCACGAATTCCTTTCCGGTGCTAACCGTCTGTCTTCCTCTACAGTTTTTGCCCTCTGCAGCTCCCTCTAGTACCATGGAAGTCATTCCCTCATGTCTTAGCAGATGTCCTATCATCCTGTCCCTTCTCAGTATCAGTGTTTTCCACATATTCCTTTCCTCTCCGATTCTGCGTAGAACCTCCTCATTCTTTACCTTATCAGTCCACCTAATTTTCAACATTCGTCTATAGCACCACATCTCAAATGCTTCGATTCTCTTCTGTTCCGGTTTTCCCACAGTCCATGTTTCACTACCATACAATGATGTACTCCAGACGTACATCCTCAGAAATTTCTTCCTCAAACTAAGGCCGGTATTTTATATTAGTAGACTTCTCTTGGCCAGAAATGCCTTTTTTGCCATAGCGAGTCAGCTTTTGATGTCCTCCTTGCTCCGTCCGTCATTGGTTATTTTACTGCCTAGGTATCAGAATTCCTTAACTTCATTGACTTCGTGACCATCAATCCTGATGTTAAGTTTCTCTCTGTTCTCATTTCTACTACTTCTCATTACCTTCGTCTTTCCCCGATTTACTCTCAAACCATACAGTGTACTCATTAGACTGTTCATTCCGTTCAGCAGATCATTTAATTCTTCTTCACTTTCACTCAGAATAGCAATGCCATCAGCGAATCGTATCATTGATATCCTTTCACCTTGTATTTTAATTCCACTCTTGAACCTTTCTTTTATTTCCATCATTGCTTCCTCGAAGTACAGATTGAAGAGTAGGGGCGAAAGGCTACAGCCTTGTCTTACACCCTTCTTAATACGAGCACTGCGTTCTTGATCGTCCACTCTTATTATTCCCTCTTGGTTGTTGTACATATTGTATATGACCCGTCTCTCCCTATAGCTTACCCCCACTTTTTTCAGAATCTCGAACAGCTTGCACCATTTTATATTGTCGAATGCTTTTTCCAGCTCGACAAATCCTATGAAAGTGTCTTGATTTTTCTTTAGCCTTGCTTCCATTATTAGCCGTAACGTCAGAATTGCCTCTGTCGTCCCTTTACTTTTCCTAAAGCCAAACTGATCGTCACCTAGCGCATTCTCAATTTTCTTTTCCATTCTTCTGTATATTATTCTTGTAAGCAGCTTCGATGCATGAGCTGTTAAGCTGATTGTGCGATAATTCTCGCACTTGTCAACTCTTGCCGTCTTCGGAATTGTGTGGATGATGCTTTTCCGAAAGTCAGATAGTATATAAATGTATAGCTATGGTGGTCTTTTAATCATTGACAAAGGTCTTCTTGGGCACTTGTGGGTTTTATTCTTGTTCTGAAGAAGGTGTAGTTATCTACGCCGAAACCTGGGTTAACACTTAATACTAGGTGATTTTTTCGCAATCGAGGCGGATTGTTAGTTTTTTAATATAAAGCAAAACTCATGGAAGAAATTTCAGATAAAGACAGGCAATGGAACACCTTCAATTTTGTTTAGCAGTCCACTTGAAAAAGAGAAAGAAATTGGCAGAATCTGGCACCAAAAAAGTGGAATAAAAATTGGCCGAAAAAGGGTGAATCTCAAAATTTATTGAACATTTGCACAGGATGTGGCAGTTCTGGCGGATGTTGTGGAGGTAACACGAAAACGGATCGAAAACTATAAACAAACAGCAGGAGACAGGAGAAGCAGGGCTGAAATCTTCGAAACAGAAAGACAGAGCTAAAGAAAAAGAATAGGATTGCGCCATCAAAATTAAACGCAAAGTACGGTAATGTTCGAAGAACAGATAAATTTGAGTATCCAAGAGAAGTCATCCAATCTAACGGAGAGCAAGATTACGAAAGATGTGCCAAGCATTATAGGCAGAAAGTTTATAATGACACATTCATTCTCTGGAAATGTAAAAATTCGTCACTGCACGACAGTAACTCGGCCACAGTGCACTTAAACATCAGAAACACTAATGTTAGGGTGAATAAAAGAAAATAATGAACTCGGGGAAAAGAAACAAAGATTATGGGGAAAATATTAAGAAACAGAAGAACATTAGAAACATTTGACTTAAGAAATAACGCACAAGTATAGAGTCATAAGGAAAAAATTACAGATGAAGTTCAGAAAAGAAGACTAATGTTCTGCGGGCACATGCAAATAAAGAGTCGTAGCACACTGTCAAGAAAAACTGTGCAGCATTTTAAAAATTAAAAGTCAAGCTCAACTGGTTTAGGGACGTGCCCGAATACGTAAAAGAAATTGGCATAGATAATGAATGAATTGAGAAAGAACAAAGTATAGAAACCGTTGTAGCAGTCACACTATCTGTTAGGTTCGACGAGTGCGCCAATGAAAGAGTTCTGAACCGCTACACAAAAATTACTCCAGGTACAAGAACGCTTACTTGTTGTAACTCACAAACACCTTAATACCCAATTCTGGTTACACGTTTATCTGTACAGATTGAGAACTGAGTACCCTAACTGATAATCACTTCCAGCAGTAAACATCCGCTCAGAGATGAAGTGCGTAGCCACTACGGGCTGTGACGGTTCCAATTCTTACGGGCTGTTTAAAGAACTTTCTGGGTTCCTGCGCTCGCCGCGATGTATGCTACGCTAAACGCTGCTGCGATGGGAGGGAGGCCTAGCCGGTAGGATTAGCAGCGCGGGACACACAAAAAAAAAATGAGGTGGTAAAGGATTCCAAGACAAAACAGTTAGAAAAAGACAGGGGAGAAAATGGACAGCAGTAGTGAGAAAAGAAAACAGTAAACAGATAGAGGAGTACTGGAGAAAGCGTGGAGCTAAATTAGTGGTTTAAGGCGGTGCTTAGGGGCCTGTACCGAATATAGATGAAGAAGAAGAAGAAGAAAAAACAGTGTTCTCACACTCGTGTCAGAAAGAAAAACGACGGATTGTATAGTTGCCTCCACTAACACATTTCAAGACATCAATAATACATTTTTCTAACATTCCTCTTAAATAAAGATAGATTCAGTTACACGATGATTCCAGAACACACAGACAGAGAGAGAGAGGGAGAGAGAGAGAGAGGGAGAGAGAGAGAGAGAGAGGGGGGGGGGGGTAGGTAGGGAAGGAGAAACAGAGAACGCTCTGTCAGTTCCGCTCTGTAATGGAACTGATAATTCGCTCATTTTTTCGCTGCATGAAGTACCTGTCGATAGAGTATAGAGAAGGTTTACTCAATACACTATATAAATTTATTATGCAAGGTTAACAAATTTAAAATCATTAGTGTCTGACATTTTGTATAATGTTTACTACCATTAATAACGAGTTTTATTATTTTTGAAATAACTTAATTATTTTTCACACACTGGACTTATTTCGAGATCTGTTTATTTCATGTTATGTCCATTTGAAGTCATTAACATCAAAAATTGTTAGTCAGAAACTTTCAAAATTATTTCAGAAAAATTATTAATATGTAAGCCACTTGTCGTGTAAAGTGCCTCCATCGATGTATAAACAATCTTTGTCCTTCTTAGTTAATAGCTGTAGTCGTATGTTGCCAGGATGAGATATCGTAGTTGATGCATACTGCCACGTTGTACAGCTCTAATTTCATGTTGTACAGCTCAAATTTCCTGACTTTTGTTCTTAGAAGTTAAGAAAAATTGTTCTGTGTGATGGAACTTCGAGTTTACTTAGGCATTGTTGTTGTATCGTTTTATTTACATAAACCTGTTTTGAAGAGGAGGTATGATTTCTGATTAGCGGAATATTTGTGACTGTATCGAATAAGTTCTAGGTTTGACGACAATGTGGAAACGTGAAACGCAGTAAGTCAACAGTTGAATGGATTGTAACGACATGGTGTTCGTATCTGTAAATCATAAACCGGATCGTATTACCTAGACGCTCAGTTAAGATTTCAGCGAAGCATGTTTTCATTAACGAGCCACAAGAAACATACGGGTAACGGAATTTTTATTGTGCGACCCTCTCTGTCAATGAATTTAGCTTCATTACAGCAGCGTTGTCATTGCTAAAAAAGTGACGTGATTGAAATAATAGCTGCGGACACTTCTCCAGTACGTAAATTTGATTGTTTTATCCATTAACAGCGAGGAGGATCGTAACAGTTTTCAGCTAATGCCTTCCTTAGAAACAGATTTAGTTCTGAAACGATGTGCCGGGCAGACTCCAGTTCAGAAACTCACACAGTTTCAGTTAGTTATTAAAGTCTCAGCGTACAGTCGTCTCTTGGGTGAAAAATTCATTCAAGAAGCAAATCCAAGGCTGTGATTAAGCTATTTCTTCGGGATACCGTTTCTTTCAGGTATGTTTATTCACTGCGTATGAAACAGCGCTTTTATAGAGTTTGGAAAACTGGAGATTAGGACATACATAAGTGATGCAGTGAGGGCTGTTGTGGGAAATTCCTTTGTCGACAAGCGCGGCATATTGCTATTTACGACGCTCAAACCTGCCTGCTTATCACGTATTGCCCGCTTATCACGAACGGTCGCCTAAACTATTTAGCTACCCAAGCACACCTCCAGGACTCACTCAAACTTTCATTCTCACCAACAATTCCTGAACTCTACAGCAAGAGGTTCTCCCAAGGTTAGTGCCGCAACAAAAGTCCGTACGGTGAGAGAAGATTCTTGACAGTTAAACTGGATTTTGTATCTCTGTTGCTTGGTTGGTTGGGGGGGGGGGGGGGGGGGTGACCAAGCAGCGTGGTCATCGGTCTATCTATATCTGTAGTACAATTTTCTAACCAACTACCGGTTCCACGGTAGCAGTAATTTATAAAGTTGGGAAATAACTTTACTGTACAAAAGTTGTACAGCGGAGGTGCAGCAAATTAAAACATACACACATCAAAAAACGTTTTGCATCACCTCGGTTCCGAGAGTTCCGGAACCTGTACAGACAAGTGGAATAGAGGTCAACATAAACATCCGCCCTTTCTACACATTGCATGTTGTACCACCGCACAGAGAGACCTTCAGAGGTGGTGGTCCAGATTGCTGTACACACCGGTATCTCTAATACCCAGTAACACGTCCTCTTGCGTTTATGCTTGCCAGTTTTCGTCGTGGTATACTATCCACAAGTTCATCATCGCACTGCTGGTCCAGATTGTCCCACTCCTCAATCGCGATACGGCGTAGATCCCTCAGAGTGGTTGGCGGGTCACGTCGTCTATAAACAGCCCTTTTCAATCTATCCCAGGCAAGTTCGATAGGATTCATGTCTGGAGAACATGCTGGCCACTCTGGTCGAGCGATGTCGTTATCCTGAAGAAAGTCATTCACAAGATGTGCACAATGGGGGCGCGAATTGTCGTCCATGAAGACGAAATCCTCGCAAATACGCTGCCGATATGGTTGCGCTATCGGTCGGAGGATGGCATTCACATATCGTGGAGGCGTTACGGCGCCTTCCATAACCACCAGCGGCAAATGTCGTCCCCACATAATGCCACTTCAAAATATCAGCGAACCTCCACCTTGCTGCACTCGCTGGACAGTGTGCCTAAGGCGTTCAGCCTGACCGGCCTGCTTCCAAACACGTGTCCCACGATTGTCTGGTTGAAGGCATATGCGACACTCATCGGTGACGAGGGCGTAATGCCAATACTGAGAGGTCCATTCGGCATGTTGTTGGGCCCATCTGTACCGCGCTGCATGGTGTCGTGGTTGCAATGATGGACTTCGCCATGGACGTCGGGAATGAAGTTGCGCGTCATGCAGCCTATTGCGCACAGTTTGAGTCGTAACACGACGTCCTGTGGCTGCTCGAAAAGCATTATTCAACATGGTGGCGTTGCTGTCAGGGTTCATCCGAGCCATAATCCGTAGGTAGCGGTCATCCACCGCACTAGTAGTCCTTGGGCGGCCTGAGCGAGTGATGTCATCGACAGTTCCTGTGTCTTTGTATCTCCTCCATTCCCGTACAACATCGCTTTGGTTCACACGGAGACGCCTGGACACTTTCCTTGTTGAGAGCCCATCCTGGCACAAAGTAACAATGCGGACCGTCTAGGCATGGTTGAACTATAGACAACACGAGCCGTGCCGACTGTCGGCTGTCGGACCCCCTCCGTCCGATAGGCGGTGCTCATGCATAGTTGTTTACATCTTTGGCCGGGTTTAGTGACATCTCAGAACAGTCAAAGGGACTGTGTCTGTGATATAATACCCACAGCCAATGTCTATCTTCAGGAGTTCTGGGAAGCGGGGTGGTGCAAAATTTTTTTTGATGCGTGTACATTAATAATTACTTGTCAAACACTTTATGTAAAAATTCTACGAAAACCTGATGACAAGATTTTAAAAACCCCTATCGCCTTACCCCCCCTCCCCCCCTCTCGATGAAAGAGCTGGAACGCCCACTAATGGGCGTTAGGGAGACCGTGTTGAGGATTTGAGGATTACTGCTATAGGCGACCCATAAAAAAAAGGTAACTTTTGAAGTGCTTGCCATTTCTGTTCTAATAAGTTGGCAGTATCGAATACTGCCAGATATTCACCCGCTTTCTTTGTCAGCGCTTCACAACGGAACAGTACGTTGCCATAGTGACAATATATTACAAATAAGTTGAGTTTATGCAAATACTGCTCGCAGACTCCGTGAACAAGGAAAACTGCAGGATCTGGAGCACAGAAAACGCTCGAGTAATTATGCAGCAGCCATTAAATAAACAACGGGTGAGTGCGTGGCTGTGGCATTTGGGATGAGAGCGTAATTGGACCATACTTCTTCGAAGATGGTGCTAGAAACGCATGAACAATGGACGGATAGCGCTACTGCAAAATGTTAAGACAGTTTTTGTGGTCTGAGCTGGATCGTCTAAATGCTGAAGGGGCTCGATTGTAACGAGATGGCGCAACCGTCATACATCGATTACAACAATGGACTTCTTACGAGAGAAGTTCCCTGTCTGGATGGTACCTCGCAAAGTTGACGTTAATTGGCCACCCATACCCTGTGATCTGACACCATGTGATTTCTTTCCTTGGGTATTTGAAATCTCGTTTGTATGTCAACAAAACATGATCACTGCCGAAGCTCGAGGATGAAATTCAGCGTCTACTTTAAGAACTAGAAGTGAAAATATACCGAAAAGTTGTTGAAAATTTCACGAAAAAACGAAAGTCTGGATGCAGTCGTGGAGGGCATATGACTAATATATTATTTCATACTCAATCACAGGCAGCATACACTGAACTAAAATGTAGTTTACGTATTTTCGATCAATAAATTTGTGTGTTATTGTGCACTTGAAAGTTGCGTTCTTCATGGGATACCCTTTACACCGTTTTCGCTATCATGCTTGTGGTGCTTCACAGTTGAAAGCTGGAATAGCCCCGGTTTTGGTATCATACAATTCAGTGCCTGGAACAATATACAGTGAGTAGAGCTTGTTCGCAAGTGCATTTATTTATTGTTTTGTTTATAATTTCAGTAATGTAGGCCCGCTAATGTTGCGCAGGCATAATATTACGAAACAACAGCGGACCAGCGAAATCCGTAACGCTGACAACAATAGCTCCTATTATTAGACTCTAACAATGCCGCCTGTCATGTTGCGTGCTGGCGAGGATCGATGAAGACAGAGAGGGTGAGGGCGGTCTCTGGCTGGCTAGCAGACAACTGCGATCGCTCTCGCTCACATAGAGTATCAATTTCTAGGATGGCGCGCAGTATTGTTTTCATTCGTGCTGTTTTGTAAAAAGATGAATTCTATTTAATTTGACGCCTATTACATCGAGCTGTCTAAACTACAACTGTTATCGTCATTTATGTAGCAACCTTTGTAATCATCCAAGTACATAAACGCCAATAAATTATCACTAGAATGGAGACAAGATTTCGTAAAAATTACGCTAGCTACGGTTTTTGAGTAAAAAGAAACCAGAGACAGGCGAGCTGGCGTATTACAGGCTCTGTGAAGTATTGAAAAATACCAAACGAGGTTACCATGGAGATAAGACGTTCCTCTTATTCTGGAAAACATTTTATTTGATGATTTGGACACTTTATTGGGACGCTGCGTTAACAGGAATAAGTAGGTTTCTTAGCAAAACCCTAGTGGTGGTTGTATTTCCAACGTCTCAAAACTAACTGCGGGCTAACCACTGCGTTAAGATCTACCGTTTAAACTTCAATTGTGCGCAAAATTAAGCGGATAACGTCAAACTACGGCCCTCGGTATAACTCTTTAAGTATGGAATTTGCAGAAATCTGAATGTGATTGACACTATCTGACTGGACTAATTTGATTCAAGAATCATAAAAGAAGGTTGAATTCCAGGGGCACATGTGGACTCTGACCACAATCTATTGGTTATGAACTGTAGATTAAAACGGAAGAAACTGCAAAAAGGTGGGAATTTAAGGAGATGGGACCTGGATCAACTGACTAAACCAGAGGTTGTACAGAGTTTCAGGGAGAGCATAGGGGAACAATTGACAGGAATGGGGGAAAGAAATACAGTAGAAGAAGAATGGGTAGCTTTGAGAGATGAAGTAGTGAAGGCAGCAGAGGATCAAGTAGGTAAAAAGACGAGGGCTAGTAGAAATCCTTGGGTAACAGAAAAAATATTGCATTTAATTGATGAAAGGAGAAAATATAAAAATGCAGTAAATGAAGCAGGCAAAAAGGAATACAAACGTCTCAAAAATGAGATCGACAGGAAGTGCAAAATGGCTAAGCAGGCATGGCTAGAGGACAAATGTAAGGATGTAGAGGCTTATCTCACTAGGGGTAAGATAGATACTGCCCACAGGAAAATTAAAGAGACCTTTGGAGAAAAGAGAACCACTTGTATGAATATCAAGAGCTCAGATGGAAACCCAGTTCTAAGCAAAGAAGGGAATGCAGAGAGGTGGAAGGAGTATATAGAGGGCCTATTACAAGGGCGATGTACTTGGGGGCAATATTATGGAAATGGAAGACGATGTAGATGAAGATGAAATGGGAGATACGATACTGCGTGAAGAGTTTGACAGAGCACTGAAAGACCTGAGTCGAAACAAGGCCCCAGGAGTAGACAAATTCCTTTAGAACTACTGACGGCCTTGGGAGAGCCATTCCTGACAAAACTCTACCATTTGGTGAGCAAGATGTATGAGACAGGCGAAATACCCGCAGACTTCAAGAAGAATATAATAATTCCAATCCGAAAGAAAGCAGGTGCTGACAGATTTGAAAATTACCGAACAATCGGTTTATTAAGTCACGGATGCAAAATACTAACGCGAATTCTTTACCGACGAATGGAAAAACTGGTAGAAGCCGACCTCGGGGAAGATCAGTTCGGATTTCGTAGAAATATTGGAACATGTGAGGCAATACTGACCCTACGACTTATCTTAGAAGCTAGATTAAGGAAAGGCAAACCTACGTTTCTAGCATTTGTATACTTCGAGAAAGCTTTTGACAATGTTGACTGGAATACTCTCTTTCAAATTCTAAAGGTGGCAGGGATAAAGTACAGGGAGCGAAAGGTTATTTACAATTTGTACAGAAACCAGATAGCAGTTATAAGAGTCGAGGGACATGAATGGGAAGCAGTGGTTGGGAAGGGAGTGAGACAGGGTTGCAGCCTCTCCCCGATGTTATTCAATCTGTATATTGAGCAAGCAGTGAAGGAAACAAAAGAAAAATTCGGAGTAGGTATTAAAATCCATGGAGAAGAAATAAAAACTTTGAGATTCATCGATGACATTGTAATTCTGTCAGAGACAGCAAAGGACTTGGAAGAGCAGTTGAACGGAATGGACAGTGTCTTGAAAGGAGGATATAAGATGAACATCAACAAAAGCAAAACGAGGATAATGGAATGTAGTCGAATTAAGTCGGGTGATGCTGAGGGAATTAGATTAGGAAATGAGACACTTAAAGTAGTAAAGGAGTTTTGCTATTTAGGGAGCAAAATAGCTGATGATGGTCGAAGTAGAGAGGATATAAAATGTAGACTGGCAATGGCAAGGAAAGCGTTTCTGAAGAAGAGAAATTTGTTAACATCGAGTATAGATTTAAGTGTCAGGAAGTCTTTTCTGAAAGTATTTGTATGGAGTGTAGCCATGTATGGAAGTGAAACATGGACGATAAATAGTTTGGACAAGAAGAGAATAGAAGCTTTCGAAATGTGGTGCTACAGAAGAATGCTGAAGATTACATGGGTCGATCACATTACTAATGAGGAGGTATTGAATAGGGTTGGGGAGAAGAGAAGTTTGTGGAACAACTTGACTAGAAGAAGGGATCGGTTGGTAGGACATGTTCTGAGGCATAAAGGGATCACCAATTTAGTATTGGAGAGCAGCGTGGAGGGTAAAAATCGTAGAGGGAGACCAAGAGATGAATACACTAAACAGATACAGAAGGATATAGGTTGCAGTAGGTACCGGGAGATGAAGAAGCTTGCACAGGATAGAGTAGCACGGAGAGCTGCATCAGACCAGTCTTAGGACTGAAGACCACAACAACAACAATGATTCACTACGATTCAAAGTATCTCCTTGAACACTGGTTAATTGCGTCTAGATCGACATAATGAAAGTATCAAACAGAAGCACTGTTAAATTAAATATTCAAATTTATTCACAAAAGGATCAAGTGGTTGGTTGGGTGACTGATTCGGGGGAGGGAATCAAACAGCGAGGTCATCGGACCCATCGGATTAGGGAAAGGCATGGAAGGAAGTTGATCGTGCCATTTCGGAGGTACCATCCAGGCATTTGCCTGAAGCGTTTTGGGGAAATTACGGAAAACATAAATTGGGATGGCCGGACACGAGTTTGAACCGTCGTCCTCCCAAATGTGGGTCCAATGTGCTAACCACTGCCCCACCTCCCTCGGTAAACATCAATTAATGACATACAAATTCAATTATGAAAATCGTTTCAGTTCCATTTCCAAACTCAAATGTAAGTTTAAATGGATAGCAGCGTTACTTGCCCATCTACAAATTTATTACTTGGTCACTTGAGAATTAAGCTGAAATTAACTACAACGATAATTCCAGTCTACATAACTCTGCAAATTCTGACTGAAGTAGTGACTGGAAGAAAGTGACTATTGCCGGCCGTCGTGGCCGAGCGGTTGTAGGCGCTACAGTCTGGAACCGCGTGACCGCTACGGTAGCAGGTTCGAATCCTGCCTCGGGCATGGATGTTTGTGATGTCCTTAGGTTAGTTAGGTTAAAGTAGTTCTAAGTTCTAGGGGACTGATGACCTGAGAAGTTAAGTCCCATATTGCTCAGAGCCATTTGAACCAAGGTGACTATCCCCAACATTCTAGGCATTCGTACAACCGTAGTGAACTTGAGACAGGCTATACTCCTGAATTCCACGAGTGTGCGCTACGTAAGTGCCGCCCCTTGGCGAAGATGAGGTTGTCAGCACCTGCGATGCAACACCTAGCCAATCTGTCCCAAACAGCTATCATCCATGGATTCGATCCGGACACCTCTGCGACGACACCTGAAGTCGATGCGGACACATCAATTACTTTTTTATTTGGGATGGGTTTTTAATAACAAATTTCATAAGTGAAGATATGTATTTCGAAATTACTGTGAATGTCCCGAGTTCCTTAAAAAAGTGTGTGCAAGGTGATCTTGGGTGGGCTTCAGCTATTTTTCTGATTACACGCTTTTGTGTAATGAATACTGTTTCTCTTAGTGATGAATTACCCCAAAATGCACAGAAGCGCCAAAGAAACTGGTACAGGCATGCTTATTCAAATGCAGGCATACTGTAGGTAAACAGGAAGAATACGGCGCCGCGGTCGGCAACGCCTGTATAAGGCAACAAGTGTCTAGAACAGTTGTTAGATCGGTTACTGCTGCTACAATGGCAGGTTATCAAGATTTAAGAGAGTTTGAACATGGTGTTATAATCGGCGCACGAGCGATGGGAGAAGCTTCTCCGAGGTAGCGATGAAGTGGAGATTTTCCCGTACGACAATTTCACGAGCGTACCGCGAATATCAGGAATCCGGTTACAAATCAGATCTTCGATATCCCTGCGGCCGGGAAACGATCTTGCAAGAACGGGACCAACGACGACTGAAGAGAATCCTTCAACGTGACAGAAGTGCAATCCTTCCGCGAATTGCTGCAGATTTCATTGCTGGGCCATCAGAAATGTCAGCGTGTGAACCATTCAACGAAACATCATCGATATAGTCTTCCGGAGCCGAAATCCCACTCGTGTGCCCTTGATGACTGTGTAACGCCGGAAATGCATATCCTCCTATTTCCATCTATTGTACTATAATTTTTTTCCTTATTTTGTCACCTGAAGATATGACGTTTGTTTTAATGTGTATATATATATATATATATATATATATATATATATATATATATATATATATATATATGCATTTAAGTCGATGTATAGTTGGTTTGTAAATATTATTTGTATTTTACGCTGGGTCTGGTCTAGGGAAAGATATGCTACCGAACGACTACATCGATAGGTCGTGTGGAGAACCAAAGTGTTTAGGATCTTTGGGAGTGTTAACTCTGCCGCGTGGAGCGCGGGCAGAGCGGGGAGTCTGGCTGGGGTAGGGCGGTGGAGCAGGTGTGTTGTGTGACGCTCCCGAGAGTTGCCGCGCTTGCGGGGTTTGGCAGCATGTAATTGCGCTCGACTTGCTATGTTAGTTTCTGACATGGTGTCGCGGACGGGAGCGTTAGCTGGCACACATCAAGAGCCCGTTTCGGCTGGAGACCGTGTCGAGAAGAAGGCGCGCCAACATCCAGCTTCTGCAACAGCGACGGCCGACAATGAGTGACTGTCGCCACCTCCTCGATCGACGACTTCAAACCTTCAATCAACCAACATGGAAGACTAGTAGCACGTAAAGTTTTAGAACTGTATGGCAGACCTCAGCTTTTCAAACTGTTAAATTTTTCTCACTAAATTACAGCAACGTAGCATGAACCTTTGTTGCTCATTGTCCCAATTGCGTTACCAAGCAGGGTCCCTTCCTTTTCCGGAATGAACCCGAGTGTCGTTGAAATTCAAACGCCAGCATTAAAGTAATATCATTCGATTTCACCGCTTTAATTTCAGTTAAGGTATTCATAGCTGGCTACAATATTTAGATTACACAAGCACAAATTAAGAGTGCGAGTTTTGTTACCGTATTTTAGCCTACCTGTGACTGCAGCTCAGCTTGCTTGGTACGTACTAAATTTTACTATTGTTAATTGTTCAGAATCAGTTAATTCAAGTTCAAAGTTAAATGTCTTATTTCTAAATTGCGTAGATTCAAGTAGCTTTTGAAACGATTGTTGAAGTAGCCCAAGACTAACCGTATTTTACTGAATTTCGATGTGCTTCAGAAACAAAGCTCACTGTTAATTTCAGTCACTAAATTAACTTTCAATTTTCCGGTTTTGTTAATTCTTTTGCTAAATTAAGTCAGAGTGTAGCGAAATTTATTACTTCTGACAAACTTTCAGTTTTCACACTACACGTGTCAACCTTCAGTTGCCACGCTTCTAGTGCTAATTATATGTGTAATAACCTTTCTTTTTCAGTTACTATAGTAATTGTCCATAGGACTGGCGACCGTAATTTCCCCCAAATCTCAAATATCTAATTACCGCTAGTTAATTGTTAACGTAATGGCCGCACATTTACTTTCTTTATTAACTTTACCCCTTTTCAAAATTAATTTCCACCAGTTTCATTTGCATTTTTCCTTTCATTTAGATGTAACCCTTTCCCCCCTCTTTACCAACAGATTAACTTCGGTGACGATTGCTTTTCCCAAATTTCCATTAGGTACACGCGGTTTAATTTTTCACTGTCATTAAGGTCGGTAAGTGAGGAGGAGGTTACAACTGCACAAATAAAGTTTTACGTCTCGCCTGGACCCGTCAACAACGACATTGGACTGTTTATGACTGGAAACATGTTGCCTGGCCGGACGAGTCCCGTATCAAATTGTATCGAGCGGATGTACCCTACATGTCGTCAAGGGCCTGTTCAAGCTGGTGGAGGGTCTGTAATGGTGTAGGGCGTGTGCAGTTGGAGTCATATGGGACTCCTGATACGTCTACATACCACTCTGACAGGTAAAAATGGAAATGAGCGTTTGGCGTCATTGGCCGGGAGCCACTTGCGGGGCAGGTCCGGCCGCCTTGGGGCAGGTCTTATTACATCCGACGCCACATCGGGCGACTTGCGCGCCGAATGGGGATGAAATTATGATGAAGACAACACAAAACCCAGTCCCTGAGCGGAGAAAATCCCCCAACCCACTTTTTTTTATTCATTTTGTTCGATATTGTTCGTTGCGTTTGGTCTGGGCGGACGTCACAAGACATCCATTCAAGTTGATGGTTGATTCTTTGACTCAGTTTTTTTTTTTTTTTTTTAAATTACAGAGAGCACCAGCCCTCTGACCGAACACGCTGAGCTACCGTGCCGGCGTAAAATTTGTGCTGCGGCTGTCTCGAACCCGTGTCTTTTTGCTTGCTAGGCAGAAATGCTAACCATTACACTACCGCAGTACGTCCACTCAGCTATCGGGGCGGGCACTCTGACAGCTGACACGTACGTAAGCATCCTGTATGATCTCCTGCATCCATTCATGTCCGTTGTGATTTCCGATGGATTTGGGCAGTTCCAGCAGGAGAATGCGACGCCCCAAGCGTGCAGAATTGCTACAGAGTGGCCCTAGGAACACTCTTCTGAGTTTAAACACTGCCGCTGGCCACCAAGCTCCCCAGGCATGAACATTATTGAGCATATCTGAGATCCTTGAAACGTGCTGTTCAGAAGAGTCCTCCACCTCCTCGTACTCTTACGGATTTATGGACAGCCTAGCAGGAGTCATGGTGTCAGTTCCCTCCAGCACTACTTCAGACATCAGTCGAGTCCATGCCAAGTCGTATTGCGGCACTTCTGCGTGCTCGCGGGGGCCCTACACGACATTAGGCAGGTGTACCAGTTTCTTTGTCTCTTCAGTGTATACAAGTATTGTAATGTTTCCTTAAGTCGACAGCAAATTTCGCTTTTCAACTATGTGTCTCTTCCTGTCCGTGTTTCTAGGTGGACGTATTGCGTCTATGACAGGTAACAATAAATAGTTGTGTAAAAGTTTTTATAATATTTCTTCTGGAAAGGTAGGTAGTTGTGTCCATTTCTAAATTGATTCATTTTGAAAGTAATAGCCGGATACATCGTAGCCTGCTAACTCCGGAAAACACGGCGATATTATTTATGATTGTATTATACTTTATTCTTTATGACGGAGCCGGACGGCGAATCCTTTTCTTCAAGAAAGAATAGATAAGTATGACTCTGTTCAAAGGAGACTGTTAACAGTGATAATCATAGCTAGGGACTGTGGAAGTGCGAAACTTAGACACACGAATTGCTGCTGGTGAAAGTATCCGCCAGCCACACACCACGAGATAATCCACATTATTCGCACCTCCCTACGGCGCCAGTGCTTGAATACCAGTGTCAGAGGTGAGTACCCTCAGCGATGGACTCCACAGTACTTTGCAGAGTACCGATGTAGTAAAATCTCTGTTGCGCACCAGTCACTCTAGTCGGCGTGTGGATGTAATCCACATCTGATCTCTGTGCCACCAATACTATGGATTTTTCATAATTTTGAAATTATTTGTGTCTAACTCTGTTATTATTGTTTTAAAGTTTTCTGAATAAATGTACCGAAACGGCATCCTGCAATTTATTCAACGAAGATTAGTTATCCGCATTTCTATTTATAGCCAATAGAAAGACTGTTGCCGGCCGCGGTGGTCTAGTGGTTCTAGGCGCGCAGTCCGGAACCGCTGGACTGCTACGGTCGCAGGTTCGAATCCTGCCTCGGGCATGGATGTGTGTGATGTCTTTAGGTTAGTTAGGTTTAAGTAGTTCAAAGTTCTAGGGGACTGATGACCACAGAAGTTAAATCCCATAGTGCTCAGAGCCATTTGAACCATTTTGAAGAAAGACTGTTTGCTTCTCTGAAAGAGTCCAATAGCTCTACAAGAACTGTTTCAAGGAACTACAATAGAAAGAAAACTGCACAGAACAAGCACGGAGAAGTTCTAAGTGTCGATTCACTTAGTTGATCCAAGAAAATTCAGTTGTTTCAAGTGGGAAGTTACGACCGTTGTATACTGTACGTGGCCTATAACGCTTTCTACAGGCGTGTGGCTAGACTGAGAAACTTGGCCCGCATCTCGTGGTCGTGCGGTAGCGTTCTCGCTTCCCACGCCCGGGTTCCCGGGTTCGATTCCCGGCGGGGTCAGGCATTTTCTCTGCCTCGTGATGGCTGGGTGTTGTGTGATGTCCTTAGGCTAGTTAGGTTTAAGTAGTTCTAAGTTCTAGGGGACTGATGACCATAGATGTTAAGACCCATAGTGCTCAGAGCCATTTGAACCATTTTTGAGAAACTTGCTTGGAGGTATAGTACCACGGGCGGAGAGGGAAAGGAAGGTTGGGCGACCTTGCAAAGGGCTAGGCCGTACGAAAATTTTGGTCACCACAGTCCACTCAGAATTTCCTCATGATTCCTTTCACACATTTTCAGCAGCTTCCTCTTTTAATGCCTTCAACCCATCGCCTTCTTCTCAAACCTTAGCCCCGGCTGCCATACCTCAGTTCACCACTGAGCACGGGCTGTGTAGAAGAAGCACCATCGCTAGAGTAGTCACAGGAGTAGGGGGGGGGGGGGGTTGGGGGGGGAGGGGGGAGAGTTGGTAGTCACGGATTTGGCACAAATTTTCGTTAGTCATGACTCCTCTGATGCAACGACCAGATTCTTGCCCTCAGTAATTGCCAATAGAGACGTCACACGGCAGTGGGCCAACTGTGATTTGATGTTTCGCTCCGCGTCAAGTGCGGACAGGGGCGACTTGTTAACTGGACGTCACACCACACAGTTAGACAGAGACACGACTCGGCCGGAGTCGGATGCAGGGTTTAAAACGGCGCTAAGTTACGACCCCCTGATAGGGCGGGCGGAACAGCGCGCCGCCCATAAATCCGCCCTCGCGATAATAACGGCCGGTCGTCCGTCCCTTCCTTCACACACGCGCCGCACCTCGATAGCGTATGCACAACCAGAGCTCTAGAGCCGCCGGCGGATTACGCCGGCCATCTTTACGGCGCCTGTGTGATTTACGCGCGACGTTTAAGCGCGCAATTACTGACCATAATAGCTGCGACGTTCGCCTCGATAGCGTAATACAACACGAGTTCCTTACACATTGTGCTTGCAGCTGACACACCAACTGCTGACTGTTGTATCCTGCCTAATTGTCTAATATGGGGCGCCTGTGAAACCCGCCATCTCGAATCGCTAGACAATAATTCAAGCAAATAGTATTACTGAAGTTCCTTACAAAAGAAAGTGATTACAATACTCTACTTTGTCAAATACAGATGTATCGCAAGAAAAGAGTGACAGACAAAATAAGAAATCTCTCCAGTATACAGGGTGGTCCAAGGATCGTGACAGGGCCAAATATCTCACGAAATAAGCGTCAAACGAAAACACTATAAAGAACGAAACTTGTCTAGCTTGAAGGGGGAAACCAGATGGCGCTATGGTTGGCCCGCTAGATGGCGCTGCCATAGGTCAAACGGATATCAACAGCGTTTTTTAAATAGGAACCCCCATTTTTTCTTACATATTCGTGTAGTACTTAAAGAAATATGAATGTTTTAGTTGGACCACTTTTTTCGCTTTGTGATAGATGGCGCTGTAACAGTTACAAACATATGGCTCACAATTTTAGACGAACAGTTGGTAACAGGTAGGTTTTTTTAAATTAAAATACGGAACGTAGGTACGTTTCAACATTTTATTTCGGTTGTTCCAATGTGATACTTGTACCTTTGTGAACTTATCATTTCTTAGAACGCATGCTGTTACAGCGTGATTACCTGTATTACCTGTAAATACAACATTAATGCAATAAATGCTCAAAATGATGTCCGTCAACCCCAATGCATTTGGGAATACGTGTAACGACGTTCGTCTCAACAGCGAGTAGTAGTTCGCCTTCCGTAATGTTCACACGTGCATTGACAATGCGCTGACGCATGATGTCAGGCGTTGTCGGTGGATCACGATAGCAAATATCCTTCAACTTTCCCCACAGAAAGAAATCCGGGGACGTCAGATCCGGTGAACGTGCATGCCATGGTATGGTGTTTCGACGACCAATCCACCTGTCATGAAATATGCTATTCAGTACCGCTTCAACCGCACGCGAGCTATGTGCCGGACATCCATCATGTTGGAAGTACATCGCCATTCTGTCACGGAGTGAAAATATCTTGTAGTAACATCGGCAGTACATTACGTAGGAAATCAGCATACATTGCACCATTTAGATTGCCATCGATAAAATGGGGGCCAATTATGCTTCCTCCCATAATGCCGCACCATACATTAACTCGCCAAGGTTGCTGATGTTCTACTTGTCCCAGCCATCGTGGATTTTCCGTTACCCAATAGTGCATATTATGTCGGTTTACGTGACCGCTGTTGGTGAATGACGCTTCGTCGCTAAATAGAACGCGTGCAAAAAATCTGTCATCGTCCCGTAATTTCTCTTGTGCCCAGTGGCAGAACTGTACACCACGCTCAAAGTCGTCGCCATGCAATTCCTGGTGCGTAGAAATATGGTACGGCGGAAATAGATGTTGATGTAGCATTCTCAACACCGACGTTTTTGAGATTCCCGAATCTCGCGCAATTTGTCTGCTACTGATGTGCGGATTAGCCGCGACAGCATCTAAAACACCTACTTGGGCATCATCATTCGTTGCAGGTCGTGGTTGGCGTTTCACAAGTGGCTGAACACTTCCTGTTTCCTTAAATAACGTAACTATCCGGTGAACGGTCCGGACACTTGGATGATGTCGTGTAGGATACCGAGCAGCATATATAGCACACGCCCGTTGGGCATTTTGATCACAATAGACATACATCAACACGTTATCGACCATTTCCGCAATTGGTAAACGGTCCATTTTAACACGGGTAATGTATCACGAAGCAAATACCGTCCGCACTGGCGGAATGTTACGTGATACCATGTACCTATACGTTTGTGGCTATTACAGCGCCATCTATCACAAAGCGAAAAAAGTGGTTCAACTAAAACATTCATATTTTTTTACGTACTACACGAATATTTAATAAAAAATGAGGGTTCCTATTTTTAAAAAACGCAGTTGATATCCGTTTGATCTATGGCAGCGCCATCTAGCGTGCCAACCATAGCGCCATCTGGTTTCCCCCTTCAAGGTAGATGCATTTCGTTCTTTGTAGTTTTTTCGATTGATACTTATTTCGTGAGATATTTGGCCCAGTCCCTATCAATGGACCACCCTGTATACAAGTCCTAATACAAGTGAAGTAATAACAGTGGATGCTTCCATCTATGTCGCTGGTCTTGACAGTTCTGTAGAACTCACAGAACTCGGCCGCAGCAAGGCGGATGCAGCTCTTATGTTCTCTTTGCGTAGAGGGCGCTGCCGTCGCATTGTTGTCCTTGAGAGGTGTCGGTCCACATGCAATTGGCTGACTTCTTCTACACAGCCGTCTCTGCTCTGACGTTCCCGACTGGCGTGCCGGTGCTTGACTTTACGCGGGAACACAGACTTTAACTCATTCACTGCGAATGACTGCCATCGCAGTCCAGAACGCCGACGTGCCATAGTACGGTCGACTTTTGTACTAATTTCGAAACACGGGCTAGTTTTTGTTTTGCTACGGTGCAATATGAGTTCCGTTAAATTACAGCACTATTTATGAATCATCGTGGAATATAGAAAGCTACTGATCTTCGACTAGGTAATTCAAATGTTAATGGAGAGCAATCTACAATACTAAATGGCTTCAACTGCGAACAATGCTAGACGCAAGTAGAGTGTCTAACACAGAGGCGGCCAGAAACTCGGCACGCGGGCGGCCCTTTGGCACTGGGGCTGCGCTTTCGCATGCGGACGCGTCTCTCCCCTCACAGTGCACGCTTCCCCCACCATCCCACTGCGCTGTCTGAGCAGGATAGGTGGGGCAGTCGCTCACGGAACACAGGCCGCCTTGCATGTGGCTTGGTTGCATATTATGCCATATTAGAAAATTAAAAAAACTTAACCTATTATGTATCATGAAAAGTGGTATTAAACTTTTACTGGCTGTTGTTATAAGCGCATGTACCTACAAAACAATTAAAATTAAGTTTGCAGCTATATTACATCACTAATACAGAGGGATCCAGGAAAAAGTAAACCCTTTGCTATTGAATACTAAACAAAACAAAATTACATACCGTTACAGTTCTTGCATGGGGAAAGGTTATTTTATGTGTTTAAAGTGACCGTCATTAGCACCCAAATACCGTCGATGCAGCTACACTGTTGAACGAACTATGGCTGTCACTGTTGCTCGTGTCATAGCTGCACAGGAGGCATCGATGGTTTCTCGTAGCTCGTTGAGTGTAGCTGTCTTCTGTTGACAAACTTCATTTTTCGAAGTCCCCCATAGGCAGCAGTCAAGAGGTATAAGGTATGAGGATTGTGGCGGGTTACTCAGCAGCTCCTCTTCGACCAGTCCATTGTCCAAGTAGATTTTCATTCAAGAAGGCTCTGATATCTCTGTGGTAGTGAGGCCGAGTGCCATAGAGATACACCTCACCAGTTACGGCACCTTCAAAGAAAAATAGGCCAATGAAACGCGCAACAATAGACAACACCACACATTAACACCCAGTAGATTAACATGTTAGTCCATGTGGGCATGAGGATTTTCAGGAGCGTAGTACACGCGGTTGTAGAGGTTTACAGTGCCGTTCAGTTTTAACTGTGCCTTGATAGACCAGATAACCATCCCTTCAAACCGTTCATCCTCGAAAACCACTCGCACTACTTCATTCTTCGATCCGTCCGCCCCGATAGCTGTCAGCGTGACGGATTGCCGTCCTACGGACCCGGGTTCGATTCCCGACTGGGTAGGGGATTTTTTTTCCCCACTCAGGGACAGGGTGTTGTACTGTCTTCATCATCATTTCATCCCCATCCGGCTCGCAGGTCGCCCAATGTGGCGTCGAATGTAATAAGACCTGCACCAAGGCGCCCAGACCTGCCTCGCAAGGGGCCTCCCGACCAATGACGCCAAACGCTCATTTCCATTTCCATTCTTCGATCCAATCTTCATAGTGTGCGGCTATCTTGGAATGTACACTTTCCACTTCGCAGCCTTCGGAATTCGTCGTCCACTTGATCGGCTTAACCTGCTTTCGCGTGTGTCTTGCTTCACGGATTTCTGAGGTGACCTAGTAAAATGTTGCAGTACAACAGCATTGGAAAATGGATTTGTTGATGTTTTTGGTCGGCAAGACCTTTCCTTATGCACATCCTGGACAGTACAGCCGGCTTCAGATTTATCCGGAATACAATAAATTCTTGTACATGCTGGCGGCTGAGTTCTGCACACATTACGCCATTTCCGTTGTGCCTCCATCATGTTTTTGTACTTCCAGTACCACTTCAGTACGGCCTTACGGCGATCAAACGACAATTTTATTTCATTCACTGTTGCGTTGTCATCTGTTGCGCACCAAGATCTGTTGAGAAAACAAGAGACTACGCTACCGCGCATAATTGCAGCGATATGTCATTTTGTTCCAAATATATTAACTATATAAGAGTTTCTACATTTTTCTGGACCCCTCGTATTGTGTGAGCCACATAGTTCCACGAAAAATTCTTACTTCAGCTTAGATATAGAAAAAGATGCAAATAGACTCTATAGCACGCCGTTAGTGATGGAACAAATTATCATAACTACATGTGAAACGGGAAAAAAATACCTAGCTATTCTCTAGCAACAGTGCAATGGCTACAGTTCCCAAAAAAGTTAGGAAAAAACCACAATTTTCATCATTATTTAACTACTTTTGACTCGCTGAAGATATAATATAGTTGATATCTGATACAAACTGTCGGGACTTTGACATGCGTAGGCAGTTTCATATTGTCGTCGTCCAGGCTGTCGTGTAATCGTGATCTATATAGGTCCATTATCCAAAAAAATTTCGATCTAAACTTGGATAACACTTTTGAAACCTCATTATGCTGACGTGTAAACTGTTCCCGAGGAAAAACTTTTAGAACTCCTGGACAGTTTTAACTTAACAGAATTTCTCTTGTAATCGGAAATTATTCTGCAGATCGATCAGTTCAATCTGCAAATGAACAGGGGCGCTTTCAACACATACAGCAAATGATCTTAAAAAGTCGCAAAAACAGACGCGAGGTTGACTGTGTCCTGAAACAATCTGAGAACTGTTCCTTTTATTTCTTCTAGCACCGAAATGAATTGTTCAAAATATGCACTTTCTTAAACACCAGAGAACTTGGTGAAATGGATAGTGTTCTTTTTCAGAGGTTGTTTCTTCAAAAATGTGATTTTCATTTTAAATGCATCCACTTCTCCCATTAACTCATACATTAATTGTTTTTCACCTTGCAACGTCTTATAATGGGAGCTCACGTGTACAGTCAAGTCAACTAAAAATACGAGATCTGCAATCCATTGCGGACCTCCTAACGTTGGTTCCTGCTATCGTTTTTCCTTCATAAATTGAAGAATAGTAGGTCTTATCTCCAAAAATCGTTCTAGACATGCTCCTCGGCTTAACCAATGAACGTCGCAGTGTTAAATCACGTCTACACGCTGTTCCTGCAGTTCCATCGAAAACTGTTTAAACTGACGATTTAATAACCGATGTAACAAGATAATTTACTATTCTTATTGTCCATCCATGAAAATTTAGCACAAAGTGCTTCTTGATGTGTGAAACAACAAATTCCGTACGAATAACCTGTTGATCGGTTTTTTTTTTCTCACAACAATGCTACGAGACCATTTTCTATCCCTCACATCACTAGCGGTCCATCGGCGGTAACTGAGACAAACGTGTGTTCACGCCAATGGCGTCAATTGCCTCTTCAACAGTTTTCAGCAAGTCGATCCCTCTCGTTGTGGCTTCCATTGGCACCAGATCTAACGGTGATTCTATCACGTGCAAATCGCTGTCCATGAGCATAAATCGCAAGTTATGCTCTGTCCGAAATGTTGATCGACCCGTTAAAAGCAATCGGGAATGCGATGAACTTGCTGGAATTGTCAGTGACATCCGCTTACACGACAGCTAAGCGGATAATTACTGTTTGTCGCTACAGATGAATTTGGGAAAACTCCAATGGCGTCACGAGTTCCGCTGCCTCAACAATCCACTCTTTAATCAGTTCGAAACGATATTGTAGTGCCTGTGTTACGATGCAAAGTTTCTTCGGACATGCGTGCATGTCCAAAGGAACAGGCACTGAAATACATTAAATGATTCGCAATTGCGAATATGGACAGCAATTAGCTGCATAATGGAATGACGAAAGCGAAAATTTGTGTCGGACCGGGAGTTGAATCCGGGCACGACTCACGGCCAGACCCAAACTTCCGTATGTCGTCAACTATGTGTCCATATACATAACAGATGTACGAGTACAGGTGTCGACACATGAATGACGGCATATTGTGAGTTAACGAACATTTCGCTCTCATTTAAGTATATGGCCGAAAGAGACAGCCTTCCAGGAACTGTAAAACGAATCCTGTCGTCCAGGACCGTGTGCCACAAAGAGCGCAGATTCGCCACGAGATGGGAAACTCACAGGTGGCTATTGTGCTGAATGAGGCCGGGCTGATCAGGCCTAAGCGATGTAGTGTGCGAGTGAGACAGACGAGAACCTACATCTTAGGGAAACCCCGTAGGAGCTGTTTGTGCCCAGGAAGACGTAGCAGTGTTAAATATGGCGGACCTAAGATCAGCCATAAAGGGAAAGATTTATGAAAACTATTTAATTCTGTAGTAATTCAGCGAATGAAGACACACTAATTTTAATCTACCATCGTTCTTAAATTTTTATGGTGCTCCCAATAAAACTTGAATATTGATCATATCTATAATAGTTTAGGATTTACCGTTAAAGTGAAATTAACAAGCTTTGGCCGCGTGGGATTATCTGAGCGGTCTTAGGCGCTGCAGTCATAGACTGTGCGGTTGGTCCCGGCGGAGGTTCGAGTCCTTCCTCAGGCATGGGTGTCTGTGTTTGTCCTTAGGATAATTTAGGTTAAGTAGTATGTAAGCCCCTACTGATGACCTTAGCAGTTAAGTCCCATAAGATTTCACACACATTCTTTTTTTTTTCAACAAGTTTTGTAACAAAGACCTGACTGCTAAAATCTGAACGCAATGGTCGATCTTAACGATCGAAATTTCATATAAAAGCGCATCATTAAAATGACAAATGTTGTAAATATCAACTCTGTAATTTTATTTGTTAAAAAAAGATGTAGCAAATTTAAATTATCAGTATTTTCAGTTAAGCAAAAAAATGGTTCAAATGACTCTGAGCACTATGGGACTTAACATCTGTGGTCATCAGTCCCCTAGAACTTAGAACTACTGAAACCTAACTAACCTAAGGACATCACACACATCCATGCCCGAGGCAGGATTCGATCCTGCGACCGTAGTAGTCGCGCGGTTCCGGACTGAGCGCCTTAACCGCGAGACCAACGCGGCCGGCTCAGTTAAGCATCAAATCATCATTTCCTACACACAGAACACATTGAATGATGACAGTTTGACACCTTATTTAATCATTAGGTAATAGACTATTTGTTGTAAAGTTTAATGCATAATAGTTACTTTTGTTCTTTATTTCTTTATTTATCAGAAAGCACATTGGTGAGGAATTCGAAAGAACAATGAAATTTATCAATTAATGAAGCAACCCACTATCATCCAGAAATTAAAAAGTAGGAGACTGCAATGGGCTGGACATGTGGCCAGAATGGAAAACAACAGAATCACCAAGAAAACATTTGAAGGAACTCTCCAGGCTACAAGACCATTAGGCCGACCTCGTACCAGGTGGAAAGATGACATAGAGAAGGACGTTCCAGCATTAGGAATTTCCGAAGGGTGGAGAGAGGCTGCGAGAGATAGAAGGCGGCGGAAGCAGATCGTTGATGCAGCGCGTGGTCTACAGGGCCTGTGATCGCTGAGAAGAGAGAGAGAGAGAGAGAGAGAGAGAGAGAGAGAGAGAGAGATTGGTGCAAGGCTACTAACAGTGACATTCAAAGTTAAGAGGGAAATTGTAATGTTTTTATGTAAAAGAATTTAACATTTATTATGTAATGGATATTATTGTTACTTTATTTAGAACGTGAAACTGGTCAGGCTTTGATTATTTAAATGCGTTAAAATGTAAAATAATGTAGAATAAGTTGTAGGCAATCAGATGGACAGTTTCAGGGAAGGGAACTGCACTAGTCAGTTGAGCGACGATGTTCGTCACGCGGGGGGACGCGGCCGGACCCGGGCAGGGGTACAGTGCTGGTGGAGACGCGAAAGCGGACGGTCGGTCATTAGGTAGCTAGGAAGTGAAACGACTTAGAAAACTTCGCGTTGTGTGGTATCGCGGGACTTAGTCTCTGAGCGGTGAGCAGCCGCGCGCCTGGTGTGAACTCTTAACTTTTCGTGTAGGTAACGAGGTGGAGTACTGGCCTTGTAATTCGCGATGAGATTGTGAATGATAGAACTGTGTCAAATGGATATGCGCTAAAGTGTAACAGTAGCTCTAAATGCGACCACTTTCGCTGCTAGTTTGCTTTCTGAATAAACATTACTCTAACCAAATCGCAACTGTGTGGCCTACATCATTTATGGGTCGTTAATTTAGCTCCCAATATTGTTATTAATGTTGTTCTATGTTATATTAACTTGGTATGTTTCACACAAGTTCGCTAACTTGACATCAGCTACACAATTTAACCAAAGGGTCACCAGTGTCTAATTTACGGCATGTAACGCGACATGTGCGGTTCAACCCCTAGACGAGTTTGAGCCAAGACATTTCGATGAAGAGGAACCGCATGTGAGCCCCAGCATCTTTGGGATTTTAGCTCGCAATATGGAAGTTTGGGTCTGGCAGTGCTAGACCAAAATTTTCACTGTCGCTGATATTTCCCTTGTGATACTTCTGGACACTAAAAATGGTTCAAATGGCTCTGAGCACTATGGGACTTAACATCTGAGGTCATCAGTCCCCTAGAACTTAGAACTACTTAAACCCGACTAACCTAAGGACATCACACACATCCATGCCCGAGGCAGGATTCGAACCGGCGACCGTAGCAGTCGCGCTGTTCCGGACTGCAGCGCCTGGAACCGCGTGGCCACCGTGGTCGGCCTGGACACTACAAGTTGGTTTTTTCCCCAGGGGTAGTAGTCACAACCTTCGCTTATACCTTATACAAGCTGTGAGGATTATGTACATCACTTTCTTTTAGCATTTCACTTCCGGAGTCTATTTGGTAGGTGTCCCTGCATCAATTGGTTTTGAATGCACACACGGACAGCAGAGTCAGTCCGTGAACGCGCAGAGTCATACCACAATGTGACAGCATACGACGTAAAAACTGGAAATAAGTGTAGCACACGTGCTAAGGTTAAGCTGAAGTATGGGCAGCATCACTCAGCATACCACAATGTGACAGCATACGACGTAAAAACTGGAAATAAGTGTAGCACACGTGCTAAGGTTAAGCTGAAGTATGGGCAGCATCACTCAGCATCTGAACGAGATCCAGCCTCACATCCGAAGGAGACTTGCTATGACAGACCGCACAACCTCATACTTCATCGACATAACGGAAATCATAAGGCCGCAAAAGCTTCAGTACCCATGATCTAAAAACAACGCAGCAGTCTGATTGGACACTCGACTACTTTCCCAATTCGCAATCGACCAGCATACACAGATTTAGTTGACAACACGCTGAACATAATACACCGCCACAATTAGGAAAAAAATAAGTCAGTGGATTCAACATTTCCAGTACCTACCTATTATCAATAACTTCAGATAATCATCTCATGTATCACATTGTAATTATCACATCGCTTATTAAAAGTTATGAGTCTGGATAGAAAATCCAGTGAACTCGTTAAACAATATCCAAGGCAAAGTTCAGAGAAAAGCTTTCAGAGGTCTTCAAGATTAAAACCAAAGTCAGACAGGGAAACCGACTGTCCCGTTTGCTGTTGACTATGTTCTTCGTAAGGTGATTAGGGAGTGGGGAAGAGAAATGAAAGGAATGGGTGGAATATGGCTGTTGTGCAACGAAAAGGGGATGAGGGCAGATTGTCTGATATTCGCAGACGATATTGGGATATTGCCAGGATCATTAGAAGAAGCGATTAATCAAACTACGTGTGCGCAGCTCGTGGTCCAGTGGCTAGCGTTGCTACCTCTGGATCACGGGGTTTCAGGTTCGAGTCCCGGCCACGTTGGGCATTTTTTCCGCCCGGGGACTGGGTATTAATTGTGTCCTCAACCTTTCATCATCATTCCGGAAAAGCGGCGAGAATTTACAGTGAAACGACTGGGAACTTGTACAGGCGCTGATAACCACGCTGCTTACCGCCCCACAAAATATTATCATCATCATCAAGCCACGCAACTACAGGGACAAGCGGCTAAAGCAGGACTACTGATCTCCGCCGAGAAGACGCAGTAGATAACAAACATGAAGGCAGTCCTGGGTGGATGACATTAGGAGGAGGGAAAATTCAGAAGTTGGAGAGGTTTAAAGACCTGGGAGGATGGGCAGAAACTGGGCTGACAGAAAAGGAAGCAATGGGACTACGAATAAACAAAATGAATTTAGCATACAAACTAGCTATGAAAATCTACAATAAGAAGAATATTTCGCACAATGCAAAAACGGGACAGTACCACACAGTGATCTGCTCTGGAGCCTGATGAGCTGCAGAAACTCTTAACCTCATAGGTACAGGAGTACTTAAGAGACTAGAACAGGTGGAATGAAATACTCTCAGGAGGATATCGGGACTTAGAAGAACAGAAGATGGCGAATTTAGAAGAGGAGCGAACTGAAAACTGTATACCAAGATAGAGAGAATCTCGGGCATTATCAGGAAAAGGAGGAGCCTGTTCTTCGGAAATTCAGGCTCTCACAGGTTTGGAGGACAGAATTCGACCCAGAAACAAAATCATCACGGACAGAAGAGCGAGGAAGGTTGCAAACTATGAGAATGAAAGAATGTTGTTCATGAAAAAAGACCAGAAGAAACGAATGTGACGCGAATTAACGTGGTCCTCAGATGGCCAAAACAAAATCTGTTAAGATTGAAACATCTGGAATTGTCATATGATGGAAGGAAAACAAGATATAACACATGGAAAAATTAGAGATACACTACTAAAGGTAAATGTTTTGTTGTAGTATTACTATTTACAATGGTTTGTAAAGCTATATATATATTTTGTTCCAAGAAAAAAATAACACCACATCCACATGATCACAGTTTGTTCTGGCGTAACCACAAGCGCCGAACGAAGATGCAGAACGCAAGAGTAGAGAAGGCGGCGAGGTAACGGCGGCCAATGGTGCGCGGAATTGGACCGCGCCGCGCCAAGAGCGACACCTGGAAGAAGTGAATATAAGAGACGCTCCTGCTAGTCTCGGCTGCGCAGATCGGCACCGGATCGTGGACGTTGCTTATCAGAGACGTGTGTCGACTTTCCTGAACATTTCGCATATCAAGGACTCGCCCCTCGTTTGCGACTACTGCTTGTAAATCTCCAAAGTATTGACAGTTGCTTTATAGAAATAAAACTACTACTGTTATTTGTTTGAATTGTTGAATAGCATTACGAGAACGCTGCTTCCTTAGGCACCCTATTAACGACGAATGGGCAAGACCTCACATAGTTAACATCAAAGACGATTGAAGAAAACTTCATCTTACTTGTATGTAATGGATAAAAGAGCTTTTTCTTTTTCCGTGTTGACTTTTAAATACGAATCACCTTTCCAAATCTATAGTTTGCCCTCTGGACGCCACGACTAGAAAACTAGTGTCAGAATTTACGCTCTACTCACGTGTTAAGGCCCCAGTCATCCCTTTGACGGATTTCGCAAAGTTGATCATTATGAGGTGGATACAGCGGTATATGCAGGGAAAATTCGTGGAGAGGTGGATCTACTTTGTGGCGCAGCTAGGTAAACAAGGATGACTGTGTCTAAACATAGCGACGGCCACGCCTTGTGCGTGCGGACGAAACGAACACGCATTTGGCTGTCGCGTGTCCCACTTCAAAGGCTTCCGTGACGCTTGCATCGCACAGCCACACATGAAATGTAGGCCGCCTGCCGTCACACGCTGTATGCAGTCGCTAATGGAAAACGCCTCCTATTACGGGATAACGTAAGAGCAAGGAGAGAAGAGCAGTGAAAGTGACGTCATCATGGAGGCCATGAGTGATCACCGCTGTCTCATCTACAGCATTTGCACCCTACGTCTCTGTTATGTGTTGGACGTATTCTGCTCTCGGTATTTGCTTAAACAGTTTCTGCTCTTTAGAGTTTCCGTTAGTACAATTGAAGTTAATCCCTAATTAGCACATGTCCCATGACCTGTCCCTTCTAATTGTCAACGTTTTTCGTACGTTTCTTTCCTTCGCAGAGTCTGTGGAGAATTTCCTCTTTCCTTACCTCTCAACATCCTTCTGGAGCACCACAACAGACACGTCGATTCTCTCTGTTCCGGTTTTCCCACAGTCCATGTTTCACTGCAATGCGTACAATCTCAAAAATTCCTTCCTGAAAGTAAGGTCAATGTTTGATATTGGCAGACTCCCTTTGGGGAGGAATTCCCTCTTTGGCTGAGCTCGTCTGCTTCTTATATAGTCCTTGCTTCGTCCATCATGTGTTATTTTCCACGATAACAGAATACTTTCACTGCCCCTACCATTGGACCACAATTTTGATGTTAATTTTGTTGCTCATCTCATTTCCGTTACTTATTACTTTCCTCTTTCTTTGGCTTGCTCTCAATCCATAATCATTGATCGCAAGACTGTTCATTTCGTTCAACAGGTACTGTAACTCTTCTTCACTTTCACTGAGAACTGAGAACAGTAATGTCACCAGCCAGTATAAACTGACATCCATTTCTCTGAGAATTCCGAACAGCTTCTCAGACTAAAAGTGCAACAAAACTCCATTTGTATGTGCAGATATTTCAGTTTTACTGTTTGTATTTATGAGTCCATAGGGCTTTAGTACTAGCACTGATGATGGTCACGTAGTGATTGCAATCGACTTGCAACAGAAATAAACATTTCTACGAAGCGTTATGCGCCTATGGGCTATAGGCGTCAGCTGCACCACTCCACTTTGCCATCCATCGGCGTCTGGGTGAAACAGGTGGTCTCACACGGCACGGACAACAGCTGCACCACTCCACTTTGCCATCCATCGGCGTCTGGGTGAAACAGGTGGTCTCACACGGCACGGACAACAGAGGTCGCATGGAGGAAGGTTATTCACGCCACGCTTTGTGGAGCACGTACTGGAGAGGTTGTGAGGTACCCCTTATTTGCAGATAAGAGCGCATTTTATTTTATTTCCAGTTTTGCTGTTTCACATACATGAAGTAACTGGTGTGGTGGTCGTGATGCACGCAACTCCTGATAGACTCCCCATTTAAAAAAGACCTATATGTGGTTTATAAAAGCGAAAAAACTCAATGAGAAAGGGCTTAATTATTCGCCAGAAGAATAAAAATGCTTGAATGGTCCTTGTACATCCCGCCATATATGTTCCATCTGGTGATAGAATAACACGCTACAAAATGTGCGAAGCTAATGGATGACAGAGCAGCTTTGCCAGTCAGAATTGATTAATGCTCTTAATGTTCGTACCGTGGTTACCGAAAATCAATGTTGTTAAAAAAGACGGTTATACCGCAAAATTCCTATGCAAGTGAGGCTGATTTGCGTAGGTAAGTGACGACAAACACAGGTGTGTTATTCAGGCGATTCTTCATACCAGTTCACTGCTGTCTTGCCCTGAAGCCTCCACTGCCACCTGTTAATATAATTTGTGACGACGCACAGTAAACATGTGCATGGATGAATCCTGTTAGACAGCGTACTACTACACGATCGTAATCGTCGTTGTTCAGGGACTGTTGTTCATTTAATTTCACCAGGCGCGACGTCACTGTGTCACATAGATCAACCCGGACGTATAAAGAGCGGTTCCTGTTTACTGTTACATTATTATTAATTCATTCCGTGCAGTGGTCAAAGTGCCATTCTTCATATTTTGTTTTCCTTTCTTCCCAGTATTCCTTCATCCTTTCAGTGTGTTGCTTTTTCCTCAGTCCATTTTGGATCTGTTCTCCTTTCATTTCATACCTGGACTTCATCCATTCGTAAAATTTTATTTCAAAACTCTCTGTATCTGTTGGTTCTTTGTAAATCTTTCTTGTCGTCTTGAATTCAGGTTGCAAGTAATTTTTTTGCCAAAGGTTTTCAAATACCTCTTTAGATAATCTGTTGTCATCCACTCTGTACAAAAAACTGGAGAATATCAGTCTTCTCGTTATCTTTTCTATATTCTCAGTTACCAATACTTTTACGTTTTTAGTTTTTTATTATCTTTATTTTTATGATAATTATATTTTTCTCTTTTTTTATGTGGATGACAGTATTAACGGGTAATTTAATAACAATTAAGTGCCATAGGATTTTTAGGAGAAATAAGTTCAGATATGCACGCACTCCCGAAATGGTCATTAGCTGGTAGGGATGAATATCATAACCATTTAATGGAAACAAAAAACAAGAGTAATGCAGGGCAAGTGGCCGTAAAACTGATACAGTCAAAACTTTCCAAAGAAATGACACACTCAGTCTATTAATAAGAAAACCATATCTGTCAAAAATGTTCCTACTGTTATTTATGTTGCCACTGATTATGAATAGTTAGTCATAATCTGTTTTCCCATTAGACACATCACTTTGGAGAAAAAAATAATAATTTCAACCAACAGTACTTTCACTGAAAATAAATGTACATGCACACAGTTCTAGAAAATTTGCAACATTTACAAATATAGAGTGTTTCACAATTGCACTAATAAGCTTTGAAGGGATGTAGAAGGTGTTTTGAACAATATGAGGCCAGGAAACCATGTCCAGAAACGTCATCCAACGACATTACAGAGCGTCGAAGTTATAGGTGCAAGCGCCTGACGCAACGACACCCCTTCGGCAGCAAACGTGACTTTGTGCAAGAACAGGCCGCGGGCAGAATGTCTCGCTTTGTAGCTGACAGCAGTCTGGGCGCTAGATGGCGCTAAACGCCGCCACGCCTGCCGCACCAACACTGTAGGAGCCCGCTAACAGCGGCAACAAAGACGGGAGTGACTAACATGCCCAGCAGGAACAGAGCCCTCAGTCGTACTTTGTCCGTCCTGGTGTGCCGCATCGTGCAGACGTTCACATGGGACCAGCATTAGACATGTATCTCGTAGATGGTGAGGCGAGAGGCAATGAGCACGAAGCGTTATGCGCCTATGGGCTATAGGCGTCAGCTGCACCACTCCACTTTGCCATCCATCGGCGTCTGGGTGAAACAGGTGGTCTCACACGGCACGGACAACAGAGGTCGCATGGAGGAAGGTTATTCACGCCACGCTTTGTGGAGCACGTACTGGAGAGGTTGTGAGGTACCCCTTATTTGCAGATAAGAGCGCATTTTATTTTATTTCCAGTTTTGCTGTTTCACATACATGAAGTAAATGTATCAGCGCTGTACTACGTACGGAGTAAGGAGCGAGCGGCAGGTTCCCACGCTGGCGAGCAGAGGCGGTTGGCCATCGGGAGCTTTCAGAGCCAGTGGGATGAAGTGACGATGCAGAAATCGCTCGTGAAGTCACCAACGGAATGTGTAGGGAAGTGCGTTTATTCTAGCGCGAATCAAGTAATTTTTATCAATAAATATTTGCTAATAAAAGTTGCCTTTTGCCGCTCAGGCATTAGCAGGAAGTTACAGGTCATAAATACTATTTCTCAGTAATTTTATAGTGCCAGGAAACGTTGATATTAACAAATAAATGAATTACTTTCGCATAAACGAAGAAGTAGGATCTCATACAAATTCTACCGAGGGTATACAAGTTACAAACTGTGCGCCATAGTCGGCAGTCGTCGACAGGGTGCCTTTCGATCTAGTCAAGCTCTCGTATCGTTAATAGTTTGCATACAATCAGCGTGAACAAATTCATTTTACGGTCTTTGTTAAATAAATGCACCATGGTGGCATCCTGTGCAAAAAAAATGGTTCAAATGGCTCTGAGTACTATGGGACTCAACTGCTGAGGTCATTAGTCCCCTAGAACTTAGAACTAGTTAAACCTAACTAAGCTAAGGACATCACAAACATCCATGCCCGATTCAGGATTCGAACCTGCGACCGTAGCGGTCTTGCTGTTCCAGACTGCAGCGCCTTTAACCGCACGGCCACTTCGGCCAGCTCCTGTGCAAAAATTATTTGCACAAAAAGAGCATACAGTAGCATAGCACTTTCAGAAGCCTAAGGTGCTGCTACAGCTCTGCAACTGGACATTAAACTACGAGAGCATCTCCACGTAATAGATAGGAAGAATTGCTAGGGACTGATGACCTTGCAGTTTAGTTCCTTTCACTCCAAAAGCAACCAACCATGAGTTTCTAGGCGGCGTCTCACTAAGTCAGTTCAAGGGCGGGCTGTCTTAATTATCGCAAAACTTGGGTGGGAGAGCGTGGCCCCTTATAGCACCATCGACAGACTCACCGGCTAAACTGAGTTTTTGTACGAGTGGGAGTTTCTTCCAGGTCCGTCCGCAAGTACCAGCGCTATGGCACACTCAGCGGTTTGGCGGGCGCTGCATGAGGAAGGAAGACACACATTCCATCTTCGCAAGACACAGGCGCTGCTGGCCCACGATTTTGCTCTGCTTGTGGAGATCGGGCAGTGGTTCCTGTTGCGTTGCACCAGGCAGCCGTATTACGCTGAATACGTGTTGTTCATGGACGATGCGTCCTTCACCCATTGATGGTGTGTTCAACGCCCAGAATTTCCATGTGTGGGCTGACTTGAACCCCCACGCCACCCATGAACGAGATCATCAGCGAAAGTCCATTATAAGTGTATGAGCTGGCATGATCCACGATTGCTCGATTGGCCTTTAGATGCTCCTCCCTCGACTCACAGGCGACAGCTTTACATCGTTTACCGTGAAGTGCTGCCAATATTACGGAAGAGATGGCACTTGCTGTCCATCGGTGTATGTAGTTAAAGCACCATCGGCCACCCACACACGTCAGTGAGGCAGCCAGATCCCAGACCGCACGGAAGTTTGGGGATCGCTGGATTGGTCCTGTGGGGACATCTAAAGAATACGCTGTAGTCAACGGAAGACCTAGTGGAGAGGCTACATGCAGCGTGTGAGGTTGTTCGCACCGTGCACTGTACTTCTGAGCGGCAGTCAGTGCTACGCACACGTCGAGCATGCTGCGACGCTGGAGGCAAGAATTTTGAGCACCTGCTGTAACGGTATTTAATCCGTAAGTGTTTAACCATTGTTTCGGGGAGTACTAGAGATCCGATAGACTAATTTTAAAAAGTGAGGAAAACAGTCTCGATCGCAATGGAACATTTAGTTTCTAACGTTTGTTTTACATGTACAACGTTTTTTAATTCCCTGTAACAACGGAATAAATGGTAATCGTGTTCTATGATGCCTGACTACGCGCATGGTTCCTCCCGTTTTCTTGCATTCATGGTTCCCGTCCCTTAAATTCAGTAATGCGTCGATGTCTCGGAATGTTGGCCGTTATTCTTGTATATGGCCGCTTGCCTCACCCTCCAGCGGCGTAGACGGCGATTCCTGCTGCAGAGTCCGTCGTTCGCCCCCGTAATTTCGACAATCTGTCTGTCTATCTGTCTGTTACATGCTGTACACCGCAAAACATCGGAGCTTGTGTAGAGGGCTCCAACAGACTGCAGACACAAGCCCGTACCCGACACCGTCATCCACCGAGGCAACAGAGCATCGCATTCATACAGGGTGTTTCAAAAATGACCGGTATATTTGAAACGGCAATAAAAACTAAACGAGCAGCGATAGAAATACACCGTTTGTTGCAATATGCTTGGGACAACAGTACATTTTCAGGCGGACAAACTTTCGAAATTACAGTAGTTACAATTTTCAACAACAGATGGCGCTGCAAGCGATGTGAACGATATAGAAGACAACGCAGTCTGTGGGTGCGCCATTCTGTACGTCGTCTTTCTGCTGTAAGCGTGTGCTGTTCACAACGTGCAAGTGTGCTGTAGACAACATGGTTTATTCCTTAGAACAGAGGATTTTTCTGGTGTTGGAATTCCACCGCCTAGAACACAGTGTTGTCGCAACAAGACGAAGTTTTCAACGGAGGTTTAATGTAACCAAAGGACCGAAAAGCGATACAATAAAGGATCTGTGTGAAAAATTTCAACGGACTGGGAACGTGACGGATGAACGTGCTGGAAAGGTAGGGCGACCGCGTACGGCAACCAAAGAGGGCAACGCGCAGCTAGTGCAGCAGGTGATCCAACAGCGGCCTCGGGTTTCCGTTCGCCGTGTTGCACCTGCGGTCCAAATGACGCCAACGTCCACGTATCGTCTCATGCGCCAGAGTTTACACCTCTATCCATACAAAATTCAAACGTGGCAACCCCTCAGTGCCGCTACCATTGCTGCACGAGAGACATTCGCTAACGATATAGTGCACAGGATTGATGACGGCGATATGCATGCGGGCAGCATTTGGTTTACTGACGAAGCTTATTTTTACCTGGACGGCTTCGTCAATAAACAGAACTGGCGCATATGGGGAACCGAAAAGCCCCATGTTGCAGTCCCATCGTCCCTGCATCCTCAAAAAGTACTGGTCTGGGCCGCCATTTCTTCCAAAGGAATCATTGGCCCATTTTTCAGATCCGAAACGATTACTGCATCACGCTATCTGGACATTCTTCGTGAATTTGTGACGGTACAAACTGCCTTAGACGACACTGCGAACACCTCGTGGTTTATACAAGATGGTGCCCGGCAACATCGCACGGCCGACGTCTTTAATTTCCTGAATGAATATTTCGATGATCGTGTGATTGCTTTGGGCTATCCGAAACATACAGGAGGCGGCGTGGATTGGCCTCCCTATTCGCCAGACATGAACCCCTGTGACTTCTTTCTGTGGGGACACTTGAAAGACCAAGTGTACCGCCAGAATCCAGAAACAATTGAACAGCTGAAGCAGTACATCTCATCTGCATGTGAAGCCATTCCGCCAGACACGTTGTCAAAGGTTTCGGGTAATTTCATTCAGAGACTACGCCATATTATTGCTACGCATGGTGGATATGTGGAAAATATCGTACTATAGAGTTTCCCAGACCGCAGCGCCATCTGTTGTTGAAAATTGTAACTACTGTAATTTCGAAAGTTTGTCTGCCTGAAAATCTACTGTTGTCCCAAGCATATTGCAACAAACGGTGTATTTCTATCGCTGCTCGTTTAGTTTTTATTGCCG
Organism: Schistocerca piceifrons; assembly: GCF_021461385.2. NCBI lineage: Eukaryota > Metazoa > Arthropoda > Insecta > Orthoptera > Acrididae > Schistocerca > Schistocerca piceifrons. Next base: position 289,222,123 of record NC_060139.1, on the reverse strand, counting down.
TTTCAAATATACCGGTCATTTTTGAAACACCCTGTAGGAGACAAGGCCTGCCTATGCAGCAGCTAGCCCCGTCTGCTCCACTGGCGATCGTGGCAGTCAGTTGCGGTCTGCCACTAGTCAAAGTGGCGTCTGCTGCCAGAAGGGAGACGTGGCGAGAGAACTACGAAGCTCTGCAGCGTCGTTGGGCGACATTTCCGGACACGGGTTGCCGTCCTCATTTTGTTCCTCTCGATCCCTTCTGTATCCCCTCTATTTTAGTCGGCGTTATTTTGAAACACACTGTATACTGACTTTGTACCTACCGAATTTGTGTTACATATACAGGAAAACGTGCTCAATCTGCTGAAATATTGATTTTATTCACATTTATTATATGTAGCTAATTATTAAGCAGTCAATAAAATCTCTAACATTAAAGCCAATGTCCTGACTGTACGGCAAGTTGAAAAAGAGAAAGAGTGAGAGGGAGAGATAGGGTGATATATTTACGTGCGTATGATAAACTACTACCCTCAAAAACATTTCTCTTTCATACCTCCTCTGTGTTACCACAGATGACGTGTCGCTGTACTAAGACAGCAGTACACGCGAGGTTCCTATTTGCTTCCACAGCACTGAGTGGAATGCATAAGTTCTTACAAATGTTCACCAACCTGCAATCTTCTATAGTTGTTGTCCCCCGTGCAGCACGTAGACCGTGAATGCGTAATCTTTGTATTATAATAATAAAAAAATATAATTAAAAGGAAAAATTAAAGGAACTGATTGGTAATAACCCTTTCGCTTGCAATGAAAAGAGAATATTAGTATAGCATATTAATATGAAATGTTCTGTGTGGACGGAATCGTGCTACTGTTCATTCACTTTACCTTGTGTCGTTTCTTTTTCTGTGCCCATCACTATATATTATTTTAATTATATTTCTCGTCTTCTGAAAGCTTCTCCTTCTGTCAATTACACGAAAATATGACCGTGGACTTCTTTTCCTCCAATTTCAATTGTAGATGCAGACAGCCGACTCCAGGGAACATCAGTGCCTCTCAAGATGATATAAAATATAAAGGAATTATTCTCAACTGTGTTCTATTTCATTTTAATAAAAATACTTAATACTGATGTCAAGTCTTCTCTTTTTCAGAAACGTATATGATACGTAACACTCACAGCCCGTCATACTCCGAGCTGTACACCGTAATCAACTTCTACATACAGAAGAATGAAACAAAATCATGTGCAAAAAAATGAATGCTGTTTTATGCTCATTTGTCTACGCTTTACTGCCTATTCATAACCAAATGTCTTTGTCGACGCTTATAGTTGGTCTTTGATTCTGTCCTTATCGCTGTTTCATTTTTAATACGTTTTACCTTTACCATAACCGGGGGGGGGGGGGGGGGGGGGGATGTGTCTTTCACCATGTACCTACACATCTTGAGGCTGTAAGAAACTCTTAGCGAGGATGTGTTATTTTAGAAATGGTTAAATTTCCATTCAGTTTGTTTATACGGGATGCCACTCTCTTTTTATTGGGAGAACACGAGAAAACGGCTCGATTACATGCCTTTTTAGAGTCACAAATGATTTCTGATCTTCAACAAATTAATGAACTGCATGTTTCCGTAATTAGTATCACACTGTTCTCAACTACTTGTCCAAATAACTATACACTGCTAATAAGGTCTTAACTAACAGTGATCGCGGCAGACTACATATCCGTCTTCCGACACCGCCGACCCAGCTCTGATTTGCACACTAGAATTGCTAACTAAGTCTTAACTGATACCGCGCCGAAAATGTCCATTCTCTGAGACTGCCAAACGAGCTCTGTTCTACGGGCTATACATTGCAAATTAAGTCTTAACTGATAACGCGGCGGACAACATGTCCGTCCTCCGAGACTGCCGAACGAGCTCAGATCTTACAGCCGAACCACTTCGCCCGCAATCCAAGTCAGGCGCGATCAGAAGATAATCGAAGTGCTTCGTCTGTCCTTTCATTTTGCAGTTGTTTATTAGTCTGCTAGTTATTAATACTTGTGAAATAATGGAATGATAGCACGCTATTGAGAGATGCTTTAAATATGACACTCAAGTAAATACGATGTTTAGTTTTTCAAATATTGATAACAGAAGATCACCATTTTGGCACGCAACTTTCGAACGCAGCAGCCAATCGCGGAGAAGGACCACAATTTAGGCGGTCTTTCTCACGAGACCCGTACCGAACAAACCAACTGTCATCGTACCTCGAACAACGTTACGTAATGTTGCCACATCTGCCTTCTCAACTCCTCTTAGAAGAGCTTCTTGTACCTGAATATGAAAGCTGCAAAGCCAGAAATATTACATCTGGGTGACTCATCATCGCCCAGGCCAGACCACTAAGGATAGAACTTGAAATTTGGAGACGGTGTAGATCTCACCCTGTTCGAGTCGCTTAAGAACGGATTTTTCGAAATTGCAACCCTAAGAGGGTGAAATAGAGGAGGTAGGGTGTTTTTTTATAAAAAATAGTCACTATTAAGGCAGTTTTAAAGCTAGACCTATGAAAATTGGTATTTGGGTTCTCGGTCAGAAATAAAGAAATACCTATTCCAGCATTTTTGGAAATTTAGCCCTATGAAACAGTGAGCGAAAGTTTTTTTTTAAAACATATCATTATTAAAGAACTACTTAAGTATTTTAAAGCTATATCTAAAAACATTGCTATTTGACTTCTTGCTTACTAATTAAAAAAACATGTGTTTCAATGTTTCTAGAAACTGAACCCCCCAAGTGGGTGAAATAGGGGATGAAATTTTTTATGAAAATATGTTTTTATGAGCACATTTTGAAAGCTAACCCTATGAAAATTTAAATTTGGCTTCTCAGTTAGAAATTAAAAAAATAAAAGTTTACTGTTTTTGGAAATTCAACCCCCAAGGGAATGAAATAGGATAAGAGAGATTTAGTGACTCATCATCGCCCAGCCCAAACCGCTAAAGATAGAAACTTTAAGATTGGAGAGAGTGTGGATCTTATGCTGTAGGCATTGTTTAAGAAAGCACTCTCCGAAATTCTACTCCTAAGGGGGTGAAATAAGGCATAAAAGATTTTTTGAAAGTATGTCGCTATTAAGGAAATTTTGAAGCTAGAACTACCAAAATTTGTATTTGGTTTCTCATTGAGAAAATAAAAAATACGTGTTTCACCATTTTTGGGAAATTCAACCAGTAAGGCAGTAAAACAATGGGTGAAAGTTTTTTTGAAAATGAGTAATTACTAAACAGTTACTAAAGGATTTTTAAGGCTACTTCTATGGCAATTCGTTTTTGATTTCTCGGTTGGAAACAAAAAAAAACTGTTTCAGTTTTTCTTGAATTTCAACCTCTAAGGGAGTGTAATTGGGCTGAAAATTTTAAAGAAAATATTTCATTACATTGAAAAAATTTTAAGGCTAAATTTATGAAAATTGGTATTTCACTTCTGGAAAAGGTATAAAGAAATGTTTGTTAGGGGATGAAAGTTGCTATGGAAATATCTCCGCAAGAACACAAAAGTGATGAATAACAAAAACTTTGGATTCAGGCTACCAGAATCGCTTTTTGGTCAGGAGTACATTCGGAAAAGATCATGCTTACATGCCCTTAATTAGCGTGAAAAGCTTAGAGTGTGTCGCCATTTGAGAACAACATAAAAATTCGATTAAATAAAAAAAAACTCTGTAGGACATGCAGTCTCTGCGAGCGAAAGATCGGGTGCTTAGCTACCTATTAAATATGGTACACTCCATTCCAAAATATGATACATCTGATTCCTAAATGTTATGCACTGTCGCCTACGGTGCTGCCACCAGCTACACAATATTGTTTCGTGGGTTGCCGCCCTTCCTACATACCAGAAACAACGGCAGGAGACCACATTTGCAGCAGTAAACTCATTCCTGAAAAACAAAAAAGAAGTAGGTCAAAAATAGAAAAGCCAGAAAGCTACACCTGTGACAAAAGCTGTGGTAAGTACACGAAAGAGAAAGCAAGCTGAGAACACTGTACCTGACATCTCTTTGAAGTTGGCCGACAGCATGGATGTTGTCGATCCCTTGAGAGAATCCATAGCAACTGTCATTGTAATGATTGATACAGAAATGTAAGTGGAAGAGATTATAGCTTGGCTAAATTTCGAGGAGGAAAGCGGAATTCATATACCTATTTTATTAATAAAAATGATGTGTTAGGGAAACTATCAGTCCCTCATATTGGTACTGGGGTGGGAGGTATCAGACGAGGAATCTGCTTTGTGTTTGACGACCCTGACGAAGAACAAAAGAAGATAGTGATTCTCGTTTCTTATCACTTACTTTCTTATTAGTGTCAGTATGTTAAGTGTAATGATTCTCGTTTGCTTACCTCTCACTCTTGTATTAGTGTCAGTATGTTAAGTGTAATGGTAAACAGATCCTACCAAAGGCTGGTCGACTTCTTAGTATTAAACATGGGAGTAACAAATAAAGAATTTCTGCTAGTTCACACTGGCGTATGTTTCAGGCCATAAATATCCTAGAAATATACCCCGCAGCAAAATCTGAATTATACATGTGCAGCGTTGTATGTTTTCTCTACCTCATACGTAAAAGAATATCATTCTTCTATCCTCAGTGCACATAACAATATCACATGTGTATCATTTTTAAGAATTTCAGTTTAAAAAAATGATATGCTGTTATATTTTTCCATTCCACATTTGATGCTTTAAAGATTTAAATACAGTGTCATTTAACAGCAGTTTCTACTCTCTTACATTTACATTCTTTTTCTTAATTGTTAGTCTTTTTCTTTCAAACATACAGATGTATTTTGTGATTTTGTATCATATTTAAGTCACCTTACCCTACATAAATTCTGTAAAACCTGTTTCAAAAAACGTTTTTAGAAACACATGCTAATTACACATATAATGAAACATTAATAAAGGCAATAGCATTAAACAGATGCAGATGAGCTCCTGGGAAGGTGTCCATATGCGCCACCGTTCCCTCTGGTCAGTTTTCAAAGTAACGACTGCAACTTCAAGAAAACTCGCCATCTTCAGCGATTTTAATGCTAATCCGATGTCGAATGGGAAAAATGTTTCTCCCCGTCCAGCCGATAGTCCTCCATGTAGGCGCGACATCGGTGGTGTTTGTAAGCCGGAGGAAATTAGTTTTCATACTCAAATTAACTGACATAATTAGTGAGCATTTTAATTAAACAGTTAAGAGGTTCGCGCCCGGCATGAATAAGCTCATAATCAGGTCAGAATCCTGAATCAGTAATCGCATTTTCTGGTTTAATTTTATTTAACTCTCCTTCTCTTTATTTCCAGTTTCTGGAAGGGTTGTCTGAGTGGCTTCACCAAGTACCGTGTCTGTCCACGATAAGTCTTTGGGTTACAGCTTTAAACAGAAACAGTCGGCCCTCTTCAGATAGCAAGAAATGTATTCAAGTTTAAAACTGATTGCACCTCCATCGTCACAAATCAAAAGGCAACTATACTAAACTCCATCAAAACCGGCCTTGAATACCCAACTGTACCGACCTACCGACGTGTCATCCTCAGCCCACAGGCATTAATGGATGCGTACATGGAGGAGCATGTGTGCAGCAGACCGCTCTCCCGGCTGTTGTGATTTTCGCGACCGGAGCCGCTACTTCTCAATCAAGTAGCTCCTCGGTTTGCCTCACAAGGGCTGAGTGCACCCCGCTTGCCAACAGCACTCGGTAGACTGGACGTTCGCCCATACAAGCGCTAGCCCAGCTCGATAGCGCTTAACTTCGGTGGTCTGACGGGAACCGGTGTTACCACTGCGGCAAGGCCGTTGGCATTGAAAGGCAGATACTTCCACAAATAAACAGATGTCTGTTTAAAGCAGATAGCATCCTGCTAGTACACTCTTTCCTATTAGTATGTACAAATATTATACCACCACTGATACAACTTAGGCTATATTTCCATTTAATTCTCGTGAGACTGCCTTTTTCTTTCTTACGTGAAAAGTGACAAGCTACGTTACTATCTATAAAAGAAAGTCTGTCGAAGTAAGCGCCACAGAGCTCCACCTCGAACTGTGAGTAAGGAGAATTTTATTGAAATCAACTCTGTCAGGATCACCACACTTTCTCTTAATCACTAGTTTCAGTCTTACGCACAGACTATCTTCAGATCATAACTTGCAGAGGTAATGAATGCAGCACTGTAGTAGGCATTTAAGGTTCAGATGCTATTGTCTTCGTACGACTGCAATTCTTTTCGCAGGGCCTGATCTGAAGTCGGTCTGTACGTTACGCTGAAGCTGGTAACCACACAGAAATTGTGGTCTTCCCGAGTTAATTGCAATAAATGACTGAGCGGGAGTCCAAAGCACTGTTTACTTCCGGCTTCACTACCCAAATCATTAATTCGAAATCAAAGTTTTGGGTGTTTCTGGAACACATTGAAATATGGAGCTACCGTTTCATTACTGGGGTGTTGTAGTGCTTCTTTTCTATGAAGGAAAAACGGGTTAAGTGCGGTGTTGACACACATACTACTTCTCACGAATAGCACCAAGGCATCGACAAGCTTAATGCTACCATTCGAAGGAGGAACCACCATCTACAATGGTCACATGCCCCCCCTCCACACTGCCCAAAGTCTGGTGATACAGAACTGTAACGGCACCACAGTTGAGCGCCCACAAGCTCCACGTACAGTAACGCCAGCACTTCTCCACTTGCCGGCCAGAAAATATTGACAAAATTTCTTTCAGCCCTGAGATTCGAACCACATACATCTTAGTCAAGTGCCATCACATCAGCGTGATTCGAAATTCACATAGCTGCTACTACTACTACTAATAGTAGTAGTTTTATCCATCCGTGGAACACTTCTACATGAATACTGGGCATATCTTCGTTTAAAATTTAAGAGCAACATAAGTGACATAATTCACATATACAGCCATTTACATTCCTATAGGTCTGGTTTGGCAAAGATGGGACAGGTTGTCGGCTGTGGCCTTACAATAGGAACCATCCCGATATTTGTCTGAAGTAATTTAGGGAAACCATGGAATACCTAAATGAAGATGGCTGGATAAGGACTTGAGCCTCCACTCTCCAGAATACAAAGCTACTCTGTCCTATCTCATTCGACTTATCTGTAGTGTATAATACTGCTTTAGAAATAAGTTGTGTAACAGTACAGGTGCTAATACTACACTGTTCATTCACTTCTCTCGCCCAGGCACTGCACACACTAAACATTGTTTTATAATACTACACACACTATAAGCTGACATGAAAACCATTTTTTGTGCCGCAAATACCCTTCTCTAGCCTGAAAAACTAAGTCAGCATCCTTCTACAAAGATTAACATTGACCTCAAAGAGAGGACAAGGTGTTGGTACTGTACGCTGCATAGCTTTTGCAGTTAGGTTTTTTCCGGGGGAGACAAAAATAAGGAAAAAATGTAGTGTGAAACTGTTATGTGGAACTATAGATGTTTTATTATGTTTTACTATTATTTATTTGGGATACATATTTTATGAAACCCATAATTTGTGTTATTTAAGTTATTATCCTGTCAATGGAATGTATTGCTTAACAGATACTTTTTAACTGCGTTTTTAAATAAGCTTATTTCAGCAATTTCCTTAATCTCACTTTGGCACTTGATGGTACAGTTTCATAGCTTGGTAGAAAATGCTGTTTTCTGTTTCATGGTTAATCTTTATTGGTAAATGTAACTCCAGTCTAAATCCTGTACCGTGGTCATGGGCAGGGCTGTTTGGTCGGTAATTAACAATGTAATTTTTGAAGTGTGCAAATGACTGACAAATGATCTCACATGGTGCAAGTATGGTAAAATCCCCAGTGTTTTGAACAGATCTTTACAAACAGCTTGACTACTCTTTTTGGCTATTGCTCTTACAGCCCTTGTCTGTAGCTTGCAAACTGTGTTCATATTTTGTGCGTTTGTTCTCAGAAAATACTCCATAGCTCAGAACTGAGTGTATATATCAATAATATGTAACGAAAAGACACTGACCGTTACACACTGATGAGAGGACTCTAGGGCATAACATGCTGATGACATTCTGTTTGAAAGCACCTTTGTGTGTTCACACCTCTTCAACCGAGAATCTATACTTCATTCCTAAAAATTTTGTGTTTTGTCTTCAAACTGAAATTCAAGGCATTTATTTCCTGTACGCTCAATGTCAATATATTGCATATCGATCAATTGTAAACTTTCTTGTGGGTTTCATTTGCTTCCTCTGCAAGGAGTTATCTTATTTTCTCAGTGACTATAATATTGCTGACTTCAACTTCCCTCAGGAAATTCTATTTTTATTTTGATCCTGATAAACGTTTAGACTTATTTGAGGTACATATTGTCTCTACACTTTGTATCCTATCTGCTACGTTTGATCAGAACAAGTCATTACCAAGCCCCTTATGCCTAATGATTCTAGCTTATCTAGCAGAGTCTTATGAACAATAGTACCAAAAGCCCCCCAAAATCTAAAATTATATCTGTGACACACTAATCATTGTCAAGAGCATCAAGTACCACTTTTGTGAATTCTATAATGATTGAGTCTATACTTATATCAATTCGAAACCAGAACAGTGGTTCATTTAAAAGGTTGTATCTATACAAGTATTTCATTAATGTGTCTTTCATAACGAATTCTATCATTTTGAAAATGATGACAACAGGGAAAAGGTGCAGTAGTTTTCTATGTCTTCTGCATTGTCTTTCTTAAGTTGGTGTAGAACTCTTGTCTGTTTTAAATAACGTTTAAATAATATTTTTAAATGTATTAATACATGATTCAGTAACGATGTTGCTATGGTTGCTATTGTACTTAGGCACAAATAGCAGTGTAAGCATTAGGTGAAAGTGGTTGATAGTCAAGAGAAAGCGGCCATCATCTGGTTGTTATTGCATCTTATTAAGTTCGAGGCCATTAAACTTTATAATAAATAGAAAAGCCAAATGATTATAAATAGGCTATTATATTATTATTAATTGTGAGCAGGTGTTAAGACATTGTATCCACAAATGCTGTAGATTCTGGTACAAGGTGTTTCAAAAAGATTCATTCTGTTTCAAAAGACTGTATATTCTACATGAATGAATATACAAACCTGTGGTAAATTTTAATGTAGACATGCTTGTTATTGGTATGTGGTGTCGCAGTTCGCTCATACTTTTTGATAGTGGGGACACATACATGGAGTCCTTCACAGAGAGACAGGCAGACACACACACACACACACACACACACACACACACACACACACACACACACTCATATACCATGACGTCAGGCAACGGCGACGTCACCTAAAGGTTTTCTGCTGAGTATTTGCTCTCTAACAGTGTCGCACACGATTTGTAGTCACAGGGTTGAGCCGCACACGTCTGCTTTCATGCCCAGCAACTAATTCGCTGCAAACAATCATTTGCAGCTGTGATCCTGCAGTCAAATAATCTTTTGCATAGCTGTTATTGCGGATTAATAAAATAGACAGGAGCATTAAATAAAGATGAATGAATAATTTAATAAAAAGGATTCTATTCTAACGTCTGTAACTGATGAAAATAACAGAGAATTATGTTAAATAACTTTTGTTCATGAAAGTCATCTCGACTAAATGGAAACTGATCCTACGATATCCATTTGAAATACAGACAGAAAATAACCATATCAAACGCAGTAAAGTAGCGTTGAGAGAGTTACAAGAGTGGTAGCAGAATCCCCAAACTAAATAGTCATCCAAGACACACAAAAAACTAAGTCTAATTTGTGATCATAATACACGAAATATCCAAAAACTCAAAATAGTTCTGAGTTTAAGACGATGATAGATAAATTAACATACGCAAGCTAACGAGTAGAAACTCATACTGTGTCTACTCTCAATTCCGTAATGCAATCGGAAAAAGTTACAGTTCTGCACTGGAGCACATTCAGACCTCATGAGAAGTAAGAGTCCTTTGAAAGGCTAAAAGCATTGTAGAGGCCATTCACCGGCCAGAATCGATCACCTACACGATTGTATAACTCACGTCAGGTCTGCCTCCTTCCAGAACAAATGTAAAAGTGCCTTCAAAACTTAAAATATAGTAGTGGTTGTTCACCGCCCAGAATCAATACCCTACATGATCAAGTACTAGAAGGTGCCACAGACAGGTCTGCCTTCTTCAAGAACTCAACATAAAGTGTCAACTGCAAGATCTACACTAAAAGTACTTCTTAAGGTACCATGATTTTGTATTAGTATTTGTAATCGATAGTTAAATAAATATCTGGCAAAAACAGTACAATATTCTTTAAGTAAATGCCCAAGTATGAAAGATATGAGGTATTGATGCTGTATTTATTTTTGTGTAATTGTGTATTATACAATGCTCCGAGAAACATCTGGATAATGGAAAGATAGAAAAACGTAATAAATTCACAAATAAAATAGATACAGGTACATAGCATTCAAGGCTGATAGCTATAGTGCAATACTATCATCTGAGATAACTTTGCTGAAATCACATGAAGCATTTAAAAGCTGTTATTTCAGAGGTTCTTTGTGAAAATGTTATTCACTGTAAAATATTAACTTCTGCAGTTTTAGAGACACTGAAAGGATTATTGTTTCACTGATGTGCGTCATTTTTATGAGCTTGCAGGTGTCTTCAGATTTTCTTTGATATCTGACTGCGAATTATTATAGATTTTCTGAGAATTGTAACCTAGGCTCTTTTCAGATTGTCTCAAAGTCCGCCATTGTTCATGCACTCCGCATTCTACTAAGCGAGCGACCTCTGCCCAGCTCCCTCTGGGATAATGGCTACTATAGTGCTGTAGACAGTATTATCATTATAATCATTATTATTATTATTATTATTATTACTATTACAATTAGTGGCTGCAATAGGAGGCAAAGCATTAGCACCCTGATGTCTTCCAATTTCTGCCAGTTCAGAAGTAAGGAGTGCAGCAATCAAGTGATTTACGAACAGTAAGTGTAGTGCACACATTTTAACTTGGCTGGTTTTAAATAGGGTTGCAGGGAGCAGGTCAAGGCAGTGCTACGATGGAGAGGAGTAATGCAGGGCAGGTACGCTTGATAACAAGTGTCTACCCACACTGTGCACAGCTAGCTTTCTTATCTGGAAAGGAGTTATGGGTGGCACTTGCGATGCACTAAGAATTCCTTCGTCATTCATTCTACTGCCCTCCCCCCTTTCTCCACACACACACACACACACACACACACACACACACACACAAACTCAATATCATTCATCTTTGAACATTTAAAAAATAAAAGTGTTCCAATAAAAGTCTTTCATTCTACAGTTTAGTTAGGCGCTAAAGTCAGTGATTACGTGAAGGAGGGAGAGGAGCGGGGGTACTAGCTAATGTCTAATTGCACTCAGGGGTAATGGTCTAAGAAAGATTGGGAACCACTGATCTAGGGAATGCTGGACTGTTATTATGGTAGCAACGCGTCCTTCTGTATCCTACTGCCACAGACGGTAAAATGGTACTATCTACTAAACAAAATCTAGTTCTATTCTACAACAAGTTGAAACGTCCCCTTAAAAAAATTATACATGACTGTGCTTAAACTGACACACAATATTTTTTAGCGCAACGCAGTCTGACTTTCAGTAATCCCTACAAAAGAATGGCCCTGACTAACATTAACCTATACCTTTCATGAATCACTTACCTCACAAAAATCTTCGTTACTCGAACTACTGCAATACAGCGAGCGCCACTACTGCCAGCTAAATGAAAGATTCAAACTACTGAAGGCACTAACTACTGATAGGCATAGTTAGCAAATGAAAGATTTTGATAGAGAACAAACAATGTATTTACCTTAATAGTGTTCAAAAGTCATAATATATATAGCAGTTCATGACATCCATTCTTACAAATGTACTGTTTCTGATGGACACACGTCCAGATCATCCGCTCTCAAAAATCCGCCATCTCACTTCCCCACATCCACCACTGCTGGCGGCTCACCTCCCACTGCGCAACGCTACGCGCTGTTAACATCCAGCTGCCCAACACTACAATAGCCAACAACGATGCAAACCAGCCGCAGACTGCACACAGCAGAGCCAGTGATTTTCATACAGAGCGCTACGTGGCGTTACCAATATAAAAACCTAAACAGCCTACTTACAAAGTCAATAAGTGTCCCGACAGTGAACAGATTAAGATAATAAATCTGTGATGCCCATTCTTTTATATTCGTTGTTACGTATTGTCCTTCAGGCTGTCGATATTTAACATCACATTAAGTCACCCTTCTAATGGTAACCTGGATTTTGCTACTGAAAAAGGCAAGACCTCAGACAAGGCCAACCGATTCAGCTCATATTTGGCAAGTCGCTTGTGTCAACCTGAAATGAGAGACTCAGATATTTTGGCTAAAGACCACCTTCTCTTGATAAAACTGCCGCTAATATTCAATGAAAATCTTCTCGGTTTACAAGCAACATCACTTAGAATAAAATAACCAACTACATTCCCTCTATACTGTGGATCAACTACTAGCAACGTATGGCGCGTGCTGAAGGGACATAGACTGAGACTCACTTCCAAGATAAGAGATATGTTACGCCCCGCTAAAGTCAATGTAGGTGTTCTAGCTCCTGGTGTGTATGGTGTCCCTTATGAATGTGGTGGTTTTTATATAAATCAAACCATTCGCACTGTTACCTAGCGTTGTGCAGAGAATTCACGACACGTCAGTCAAAGGAAAGTTGAGAAGCAGTTGACATTGGGATAAACAGCAACAGTTTTAACAGAGAGCAGGGCTACCACTTAGTAAGGCATGAAGGCGGGCTTTGGACACTGAGAGGAAGCAAAGACTTAGGCTTGACGCTTGTAGGGACGCGGGAGCGGCATTTTCAAACGTTGCGCTGGCCGTTCGCACCATGTGACGTCACTCGGTCACGCGCGAGACCTACGAGAAAGACAGGCCGCGGCGCACGTGTCACGAAGGTAGGCCTGAACTCGCTCGCTTGCTCACCTCAGCAGACAAAATGCGTTTCTAGACCTGTTAACTCGTATGTAGGTGCTTGCGTACGTACTAACGAGAATTATATATTTTACTGGAATCTGCTATTATTAAATCTTACTAATTAATAATACTACAACAAAATTTAATATCAGTACTTGATATAAATGGTATAACGGCTTGTTTATAGCATTTAGTCTCTTCTGCTCAACAGTCCTCATTTAATACAACAAGTGGCGCCTGGTGCAACTGATAATCATTTTGAAATGATTTTAATTTTATTGTACCCTTCTTGTAACACGCAACGAACAGTGCTGAGTAATGTAGAACTAAGCCCGCCCGGTTAGCAGCGCGGTCTAACGCGCTGCTTCCCGTGCGGGAAGGCGTGCCGGTCCCCAGCACGAATCCGCCCTGCGGATTAGTGTCGAGGTCCGTTGGGTTGACCAGCCTGTGGATGGTTTTTAAGGCAGTTTTCCATCTAACTCGGCGAATGAGGGCTGGTTCCCCTTCTTCCGCCTCAGTTACACTGTGTCGGCGATTGCTGCGCAAACTCTGTTTCCACGTACGCATACACCATAATTGTTCTACCACGCAAACATTGGGGGGTTACACTCGTCTGGTATGAGAAGTTCCGGTGGGGGGGGGGGGGGGGGAGGGGGGAGGATCAACTGGGGGCCGAACCGCACAATAAATCTGAGTTCGGTGTGGGACGGCGGTGGGGTGGGTGGACTGCTTGTGAACCACTGAGGCGTACGGCGGGATGAAACCTCTCCGTCGTTTATAGGTCCCTTGTTTAATGCATACATACAATGTAGAATTAAGTTCTGCCATAATTCGGCAGAGCATTGGAGACGTATTTTGGATTAAAAGCCCCAGTGTTACAGCCGATTTTCTGAAGGCTGAGCAATTCGTAAACAGGTTCTGTCTAGATATTAAACTTTCATATATTTTACTGCCTAGCATTGAGGATTGAGACGGAGTGTCATGAACATACGCAATAAGTCAATACTCGTTCGGAGAAAGTACCACAAAAATAGAAGTAATGACAGTGGTGTACAAATACTGCAGTACAGTAACAGAAGTTGAATCAATGTTTTATTTTCATATTGTGTTACTCAGAAAACTAAAGTGAGAACTAGGAGAAAGAAGAATGACTTCGAGGAGAACAAGAAGAAGAAGAAGAAGGAGAAGAAGACGTCAGCACTGCCGCCGCCGCCGCCAATGGTGATGATTATGATGATGATGATGATGATGATGATGACGATGACGATGAAGATTGTGAGAGTCGTAAGGTGCGCAGACACAAGCACAGCATCAAAGCGTGTCAAGGAACGAGAACAGCACGAGTTTCAGGAGAGTAGTAGGCGAACGGCCTAAGAAAAAGAGGAACAGTTCGCGACGTTCCAGATTATTTTCTAACGACTTCCTCATAACCGGTAATTTACTGTCATCATAAGCGTTTCTAATGCTGAAGCTATACACACAGATGTTATGATTGTTTCTTTCCGAATTATACAGGGTGTTCAAAAAAAGTGTCGAATACTTTGAGAGATTGTAGTACTCATCGAAACAGAAACATAAGTCCAATAAACATGGGTACGGAAAAGCATACTTTCTGCGATAAACACGTGTCTACAGGAGGTGTTCAACGTGGCATCCATTCATGACAATGCGCACCTCTGCCCTCCCCCATAAGGGAGGATGGACCCTTTGAAGTATACCCGGTTATTGTTGTTCCAGCGGGCACGCATTGAAGACGCGACGCTGTAGTGTCCTAACATCGTTAACTGGCGTGACGTAGAAGAATTCCTTCAACTACCAAAATTCTGAGGATTGAGGACTGGGGAACGAGCAGGCCAAGATGTCCCCCTCTTCCCACCTCCCTCCAACCAATCTAGCGGTCGTGAAACGTCTGCGTCAGATGTCGCGCACATTGTGACGAAAGTGTGTTTGTGCGCCACCATGTATGAACCACATTTGTATTTGTTGTTGCAATGGTATAATCTTCAGCAAGGTAGGCATACATCAATTAGGAAGTCCAGATAATGCGCCCCAGTTAACCTTTGTGGCAGCACGTATGGTCCTATTAGTCTATCACCAAGTACGCCTGCCCATAGGCTGATTGAGAATCGGTGTTGATATCCTCCTTCCTGAGCTGCTTGGGGACTTACATCTGCCCATACATGCTGGTTATGGAAATTCTCTACACCATCTCTTGTGAACCCTGGCTCATCTCTAAATAAAATCTTTGATGTGAACAGTGTATCTGCAGCACACTTCTGCAACAGCCATTGACAGAACCGACGTTTGCCGTGATGATACTGTGGTATTAGGGCCTGAACGCGCTGTAGATGATATGGGTATAGCAATTATTCCTAAGTACCCACCAGGCAAGAGAGTGAGACACGTCTTCTGTTGCTGCTAATCATCGCACACTGGCCCAGGGGGATTCTTCCATTGAAAATGCACACACCCCTCCAAGTCAGGCGTGTGGACTGTGCTGGACCTTCCATTGTCAGTCTTCTGAGGAGCAATGCAAGGGTACCTGCGTCCCTCAGACGCTGGAAAAGCGCCGACCACCTTATCAGGGAGCACTCTGCGCTGTGGATATTTTCTAGCGTAGAGGACACGGGCTTGCACGCTATGTCCATTTGCTAAACCATAGCAGAATATCATATCCACGATTTCACTTGTCGAGTAGTAGGCCTCCATTGCTAATTGAACAGTTGAGTGAACGAAATGGCATTCGTCACCTAACAAGAGCTCCATTTCACCCACAGTCCAACGGAGAAGCAGAACACTTTGCACGCACTTTTAAACGACAGCTGGCCAAGCTTCGCACCACCCACATACGGGAACAGGCGCTGCAACTCTTTCTCGCTTCCTGTCGCTCCTACCCACATAGACGGACCATCACCGGCGGAATTTCTGCATCGGACGCTGCTATACTTGTACACCTACCGCAGCATCCAGCGCTGCAAATGGTCCCCAAGTATCGCTTTGAGCCACGCAACTTTATTTTTACACTGTTTATGGCAACTGTGGGCGCTGGGAAAGAGGCGCGTGATCCAGGAACGCATTGGGTCTTTTATGTACTTGCTTGTTTGCAGCGCCGCCACGGGAACCAAATTCTCGCGTGTCATTTGCCCCGTGATTCTGCTGCTTTTCTTCCCCCAGATTCACGGCCTCACGGGACCGCGCGGCCTTTGCGGCCGTCCGCTAGTGCCACCTGGGCACCCAAGAGGAGAGGATGGACGATGCGCCTTCGCCCCCGCCTTTTTGCGCTCGCCGACCCGATGCACGTGAACTAGTCTTAGCCGTCACCGTCGCCGTCATCGCCCCAGTACACACCCTCAGGCCTGCACGTGTGCCCTGGCAGCTATTTCCGGAGGAAATTACTCTGCACGTACCGTATCAATATACATAAGAAAGCCTGTCTTAACACAGGTTGATACGGTGTCAAGCTTTTCAGATCCGCGTATCCATTACAACTAATTACCTCTATAATACACTGAAGAGCCACAGAAACTGATACAAATGCCTAAATATCGTGTAGCACCCCCGTGAGCACGCAGAAGTGCCGCAACAGGACGTGGCATGGACTCGACTAATGTCTGAAGTGATGCTGGAGGGAATTACCATGAATCCTGCAGGGCTGTCCATAAATCCGTAAGAGTACGAGTTGGTGGAGATCTCTTCTGAATAGCACGTTGCAAGGCATCCCAGATATGCTCAATAATGTTCACGACTGGGCAGTTTGGTGGCCAGCGGAAGTGTTTAAACTGAGAACAGTGTTCCTGGAGCCACTCCGTAGCAATTCTGTACGGGTGGGGTGTTGCATTGTCCTGCTGGAATTGCCCAAGTCTGTCGGAATGTACAATGGACATGAATGGATGCAGGTGATCAGATAGGATGCATACGTACGTGTGATCTGTCAGAGTCGTATCTAGACGTATCAGGGACCCCATATCACTCCAACTGCACGTGCGCCACGCCATTACAGAGCCTCCACCAGCTTGAACAATCCTCTGCTGACATGCAGATTCCATGGATCCATGAGGTTATCTCCGTGTGAGTACACGTCCATCCGCTCGATACCATTTGGAATGAGACTCGTTCGACCAGGAAACATGTTTTCAGTCATCAACAGTCGAGTGTGAGTGTTGACAGGCCCAGGCGAGGCGTAAAGCTTTGTGTCGTGCAGTCATCAAGGGTACACGAGTGGGCCTTCAACTCGAAAACCCATACCGATGATGTCTCGTTAAATCGTTCGCACGCTGACACTTGTTGATGGCCCAGCACTGGAATCAGCAGCAATTTGCGGAATGGTTGGACTTCCGTCACTTTGAACGATTCTCTTCAGTGGTCGTTGGTGTCGTTGTTGCAGGATCTTTTTCCGGCCGCAGCGGTATCGAAGATTTGATGTTTCATCGGATTCCTGATATTCGCGGTACACTCGTGAAATGGTCGTACAGGAAAATCCCCACTTCATCGCTACCTCAGAGATGCAGTGTCCCATCGCTCGTGCGCTGGCTATAACACCAAGTTCAAACTCATTTAAATCTTGATAACCTGCCATTGCAGCAACAGTTACCGATCCGACAATTGAACTAGACACTTTTTGTTTATGCAGGCGTTGCCGATCGCAGCGCCGTATTCTTCCCGTTTGCATATCTCTGTATTTGAATACGCATGCCTATACCAGTTTCTTTGGCTCTTCAGAGTATATTCCACGAATTTATGTATTTTCCCCCTTTTCCTAGTGTCCAATGAATTATAGCTGAGCTCCTTATAATACTTTCTCTGAGAAGGGTCTTCCATATATCTGTTTCCTTACCTACCCTTTTCATTACTTCATTTAATGTATGAATGCATGGTATCGCGGCGATACGAATTAACAAAATCTTCTCGGGTTTGTAGCTGTGTCGCTTGGTCAAAATCCCCTGAGCTTTCGATCGATCTCCGCTCTGCCATTATGAAGAGATGAATGACTGCCGTGTCGGCGTGACCTCGCCGTCCCCCAGCAGCGCTGCTGGCTGTGACGTCACTGGTGCCCTCTTTCTCGGAAAATGTTCTAATGTTTTCGTCCCGCGTCTGTCGCCCCTTCTTCAACCACGCGACGGCTGAGTTCCAAAATGTGCCGGGCTGCAAACCGCCGTCCTTGTTCGTGGTGTTTACAGATATTTTTATTTCTCCCGCTTCTTTAATGACGCTATTCCA
This sequence comes from Schistocerca piceifrons, assembly GCF_021461385.2. Taxonomy (NCBI): domain Eukaryota; kingdom Metazoa; phylum Arthropoda; class Insecta; order Orthoptera; family Acrididae; genus Schistocerca; species Schistocerca piceifrons. The sequence continues at coordinate 289,203,859 of NC_060139.1, read as the reverse complement.
AAATCCCTTACTTCTCATAATGACAGGTGTTTCGTCGAGTTGAATTCGGTGTCGATTTTCTAAAGCGTGTTCTGCCACGGCTGATTTTTTAGGGTAGCGTAGGCGTAAGCACTCATGTGTTCCGTCCGGTGGTGCTCCATAAAGCGTACTGCTTGGCCTACGTCATAGCAGCCACACTGAGATGGCATTTTGTGCATTGCAGGCGTCCTAAACCCCAAATCGTCCTTATCAGTTCATATCACCGAGAGACCATGCATTCACACATTACGCACCTGCATAGGGAGCAAAGGTGTTGCAGCATTAAACTCCTGGGGAAGCTGCGCGTTAAGATGGCTACCTGTTCAGCTGGTAAGGGTTTTCTTTTATACGGGAATTTGCAATTTTAGTAATCTTTTGGATGTCACGCGCAAAAGTAAAGCTTCAATAGCATCTGACTAACAGTGGGCAACATCTCTGCGAAAGAGGTTCAAAAATGGTTCAAATGGCTCTAAGCACTACTGCACTTAACATCTGAGGCCATCAGTCCCCTAGACTTAGAAACTACTTAAACCTAACTAACCTAAGGACATCACACACATCCATGCCCGAGTCAGGATTCGAACCTGCGACCGTAGCAGGCGCATGGTTCCGCACTCAAGCACCTAGAACCGCTCGACCACAGCGGCCGGCGCCAAAGAGGTTACGCTGCGAGGGACTGTTAGTAGAATCTTTGCTTCTGAGTGGCGTGGAGTCTTAGAGAGGGAGAGAGAGAGAGAGAGCGGGGGTGGAATCGAGTTGTACCTTGTGATGGAGTAAGACGTTTTCAGACTGTGCTGTGAGCCGGCAATAATTTTCTTATATTGTTTTTCATTCCTGGAGAGATATTTTGTAAATTCATTCAGAAGACTTCAAAAGATACTGTAACAGCGCATTTTCCGGGACATCCAAGCGTAGTAATTAATTGGTCAGGGCGGAGCTGGCAAGGCATAGATTCTTTTGGCTTCCGTAGTGGCGATGTAATGGCTCACCATGGCAAACTGTGGAATAGCGTTCTTATGTCGGGAGCGTAGCAGGAAGGTTACAAAGCTTGAAAGTGGCTAATTAGTTTTTGTTGTATGTTAATGTATAATTATATTTACTAGTATTTTTTCTTTGTGGTAATGTAAAACTGAACTCGTGATTAGAAAAACAATTAAGCTCGTATTTAAGCTTCTTGAAAGTGATCAGCAATGCAAAATTTAGTAAGAAATCCAGCATTAAATTGTATACTGCGACGCTCGCGGTGAGAGTACAGTCTGTTCTGTTAAATTTAAGAAAACTGTCCTGTCAGCAATAATACAAGCAACCCGACTGCAAGAAAAATATGAAACATAAATAACTACCAAAACGCCTTGTCTGAAAAGTATGTCACTGTTAAAATGTTAATTCTATCGCACGTAAATTATAAATGGCCCATCTGTTTGCGCAATGAATAAATGCTATGCTGCTTGATATCTTCAAACTACTGTAGCTGCTGCTGCTATGATAGTTAAAAAAACTAGCATCGCGATGTGCAATGTTTTCTTTAAACTATACAGACATCTGCAAAACTTCTGTGCTAATAAATCTCATTGCTGCAGTGCTCATTGTCAATTAAAGTTCTGTTACTGAGAAACTCTGGAAAGCAAAACTATATGTGTGAAACTTGAAATAAAGAGACGGATGCTGATTGATGGAAAAACAATAAAGTAACTGTATTAACAAAACTTTATATCACAAAGACAAAAGATTTTAACAGTTGAAATATTAAAAATTCACTTTACATCAATAGCGGAAAAATGTGAACAAATTCTCTTTACTTTCTTACACACATGAGTGCTCCATCTTTGGAAAAAAAACAGTAAATCACACATACTGAAATGTTTTGATCTTTGTAAACTTTGATATTATTGCCTATGATCTTGAGAGGCGGTATCTGTGTACTGTAGAGCATCTTAACTATTGTTTGGCCAACCTTGTAGAATTTTATATAAGATTGCATTTCATGGGCTTTTATTTAAAAGATCATATTAGAATATAAAGTTGCCACCCTTTCACCGTAAGACTTTTCTTAGAAGTTAAAATCAAGTTGCACCTTCGGTGGCAAGGATAATATTTTAATTGTTAGTGTTTTGTACCATTTCCATCCCTCCTATGGGGGGGGGGGGGGGGGTTGCGTAGTTTGTGTGCTTGTGTAAATTGTTAAAACTCTTAGTTTAAAGTTATCTGGTGTGTTGCAGATTTGCACCAGTGTAGTCTTTCAGAGACTGTTGTGAGCATTCGTAACTACGGCCATGTCAAAAGGGAGCGGCAAGGTTCTCTGCCCGAAAGCTCATACAGTCAAAACTTGTTTCTTTTTGCCTCTGAATAAATTGTAACTCTGATATTTAGAGGGTGCTTTCTGATTATAATTTTAAATCTTTCTTTTAAAAAATGCTTTTAGGCACTATTAAAGTGAATAAAATTCCCATTTGTTAAACGGAATTTGGTTACGATTTCATCAGTTACTCCCTGGCAACTACTTCCAGGCTTACATAGTGTGATTAAGTGTGTTAATGTTCTTGATGAATCGCTAGTAAATAAAATAAATTCTTAAGAATATTCTTTGAAAATAAATCACGGTTCATCAGGCATCGAGACCACCAAACTTTATGGGCTATCAAAGATCCACAAAACTGGTGCTCCTTTTCGCCATATTGTGAACTCTATTGGGTCACTAACATACAGACTGGCAAAGCATCTGGCCAGCCCTCTTAAGCCGCATGTTGGTTGCTGCATGCATCATACCAAGAATACGGAAAATTTTGTCAACTGACTTAAACATCTGCGTCTTGGGCGAGGTGATATAATGGTCAATATCGATGTGGTCTCCCTATTTACGCCTGTTCCTATCAAACACTGCGCAGATCTCCTCTCGCAGTTATTCAATAGTACAATTGTGGAATCGTTTAAGCACACGTTGACGTCATCGTATTTCCTACATGGCGGAAAGTATTTGGACCAGTTGGACGGCGTGGCGATGGGAAGTCTGTTAACTTCGTCCATAGCCATCCTTTTTAAGGTGAAATTAGAAGACATCGCTTTGCACCCGGCTCCAGATAAGCCTAGTTGCTTTATCGTTACGTCGACACTTATCTTGGCCCACGGGCGCGAAAAACTGGCAGAATTCTTGGAACACCTGAACTGCATACACGATCACATTAGCTTTACAATAGAAGCAAAAATAGATGATGCATTGCCCTTCCTTGACGTCATCGTTCGGCGGGAAACCAATGAACGCCTCAACTGCTGTGTGTACAGAAAACTTACACTCACTGATCGGTATCTGAACTCTCTTAGCCCCCACCATCTGGTACAAAACCGTGGCGTTCTGAACACCCTCGTCTACAGTGCTAAAGTCGTCTCAGACGCTGAAAATGTACCACTAGAACCAAGCCACTCCGGGAATACGGCTACAACAACCGCGCGGTATCACAGGCTATTTCTGGAGAGACACACAGGGAAAACATCACCGAAGAATAGAACAAGGAACTTGAGGTTTTGCCTGTCTGTGGCACAGTGTCGGGAAAGATTAACCGGCTTCTGAAGAGACACAATATCTCGTCAGCTTGATCGATCGGTCGGCAACAGCTCGCCTCAGGAATCGGGAATGACAGAACACAATATTGCAAATACTGTAGACTCAGGTTTTGGGTTCTAACCGTTTTCTCAAATGAGTCAAGACACATTTTCCGCTTGTCAAAATGTGAATGTTGCCGGTGCAAATTCACTGCCGAAAAGCACTGAGGAACATGTTTCAGACACCAGTGCATTGCTATTACAATTACTGCAACAAATGGGACAAAAGCTTCAAAAGTTAGACACAATGGAACAAAATCAGAGACAAACACAGCAAAAGCTTCAAAAGTTAGACACATTGGAACAAAATCTTCAAAAGTTAGACACAATGGAACAATACCAGAGACACACACAGCAACAGTTAGACACAATGGAACAAAATCTTTGGAAGTTAGATACCACACTTGAACAAACACGTGAAGATTTAACTACTGAGTTACATAACATTGAATCGAAATGTCAAAAAGTCTGTAATGACGTAAAAACACAAATTTGTGAGCATTTCCAACCTATTTTTTCGCGTCATGAAACTGCATTACAGAATCACGAAGCAGCCATAAAAGAACTGCAAACTATTGTTCATGAAAATCACGACACCTTGCAAGCTAAAATTGTTTCAGTTGCATCTACCGATTCGGTTACGCAACTTGCAAAAACTGAGGAAAACTTAAAGGACACGGTAGATACGATTTCAACACAAATGGACACTCTGAAGCTTGGTTCAGAAAAACACACAGAGGAAATAATTTTACTAATGGATAAAGTAGCCAAACTTTCAGATCAGTTCACTAACTTATCTACAAAGATAGATGATGATCTGAATGACACAAGACCTGTAGCCTTCACAGACACTGAAGAGTATGAACAAATTAGAAAATTCAAACAAAATCAAAATCAAATCAATACACAGTACAAAAGAGAAATCCGGGAAGTACAAGATCAGTTGGCACAAGTAATACAAGAATTACATATTTCAGAGGACACTCGCGCTCCAGTACGGGAAGAGGGACATAGAAATACGGAACAACCACAAAATAATAACACAGGGCACTTCAGAAATTATGAAAGAAATTGGCAAGGTACACCGAATTTTGAAATGGAATCGCCGAAACGACGCAACAATGACCGACATGCGACTCGCCGACACGATGATTTTGACTATAAGCTGTTCATTACTACACGCAAATTCAAAACATCTAAGAATTCTGCCAACGACATTCATCCAAAAGCGTGGCTCCATCAATTCTCTCATTGTTTTCCTCCCAACTGGTCATTAGAGCACAGATTAGAATTTATGTGTGGCTACTTAGAGAATGAACCAGCTGTAAGAATGCGATCGGTCATTCACGATTGTCACAGTGAAGGAGAATTTTATCATGCCTTCCTCTCAGCATATTGGTCTCAAGCTACACAAGACCGAGTAAAACATAGCATCATGATGATGAAACACTTTGAATAATCTGAATTTTCCAGTCCTGTCAAATATTTTGAAGTCATGTTGCATAAGAATCAATATCTTTCAAACCCATACAACCCTTCAGAACTCATCCACATTTGCTTAATGAAATTGCCTGAACATTTAAGAAATATTATTTTGGCAGGACGTTGCAAAGATAACATTGAAGCTTTTCAGGGACTGTTACAAGAATTAGAAATTGACACTGACAATCGCGAAACGCGAAAACAGGAACACAACAATTAAAGGCACATTCCGCGATGAAAGAAATAATAACTGGACACGACAAGGCTATTCTCACAACACAAATCGTGACCAAAACAGACACCACCCATATGACAACCGTTGGCAGAGTAGTAATAATTACAGAGAAAGATCACATTTCCGTAGTAATGAATATGACAGAGATTACCATAGAAACAGACAATATGGGAACCAGAACTATTATTATCAAGGGAGACAGAATAACTTCAGACGCAACAGTTCAGCGCGCAGGTACGATTCCGGGAGAAATTCTCCACCACATGACCGACAAACAAGAAACTATGTAAACTACCGACAAAACGACAGACCTGAATTCCATCAGAACTGGCGGGATTCAAACAGAGCAGGGCACTCTCGACAAGGTGAATTTGTAGAAGTTAGGTCTCCTAGTCCCAATAACGGTGCGCGCCAACAAAGAGACAGACAATGACTTGCACCGCAGGCAGCCACGTGCGTTAGTCGGCTCAGCGAAAAATAACATAGACGCTAACCTTGAGAAAAATTTTAGCATTCCTTACCGACGTATAAGACATGATGATTGTGTTCAAGTTGATATTCTGCGTACTAGGAAGAGTAAAGGATTGCACCACATTTCACATGTAAAACCGTTTATTGAAAGATAATCTGCTTTATAACTTAGTCTTTGCCATAAAATTTTTCACTTCATGTTACTAGTACTCTTTGTCACACTTAGAAACTTCACATGCAACTATGTTTTAAAATTAACTGTCCAGTCTAGAACCTAGGGAACATATGTAGACAATAATTACGAATGCATTGTTATAGTGAACAGACGACAGAGTGTTATTGGGTGTGTACATCCTTGCTTGTTAGTTGCACGATTACGTAACGACTATAAGGCTTACATACTTAGAACATATACTGCTAATGAGATTTTAATGCAACATTTTGGTTTACTTGAAAATACATTCTGGATTTGAAGTACTTTCTGTGAGATTAAAGATGACTTAGTATTTGGTTTCTTTGACAGCTACACGATTATATCACGACGCTACTAATATGTGACATAATTTACATTGTTGCTTTTGTGGTGTATCTGTTTTATATCTGCACAGTTTTTCTGAATTATTCTGGAAAGTAAAACATGTTTTCGTAGTAACTTTTGTGGTATAGCTACAATGAGACAGCCTTTTTCGTAGCACAACAATATGTTACATTATAGTACTTTCTTGATCACGGTAAGGTATGTAATAACTACGGTATCTATACGCAAAGCATTTCACTTTCGTTTATGATGAAGTAAGTGCATTGACTTCAGCAGAACTTTGCTTACAGAGGACGATAACTATGACAGTTCCACAGAATTATCTTACTGCAAGACGCACATTTGGCGCTACAGGACACGCATTTGAGTGATTAATTTTGTACGTAAACCATTTATTTTTCAAGATTTTTGAATTACAAACAAAGTTTTCTGTGATACATTTCATTCCATTGCTGTAATCTGTAACACCTGAGGGTATAATTACATTAATCCTCAGGGGGGTACACGCCTACTTTGTGTCCCATGTGTTTGGCAAGCACAAGGAGGCCTAGCTAATATGGTATTTGCTTATACAACTTTACACATCGGTACCGTATTTCTCTAAGACAGAATTACACAGCTATCTGATCATTTAACTGAGAGAAACAAACTTTTTTTTTCTACGTCATTGACAGATATTTACGCAATTACACAGTTGGATAACTTCACACTTATTAAATTGTATTTTGTCTGTAATGTGTGAACCCTTCATATGTTTCAGAACCATTGTGACACTATGAGAGCTTTGAATGATGTATTTGGTATGGGATCATGATTTTGAAAGTACGTTTTAGGTAGATGAAACTTTTGACATGAGCAGAGAATTTTTTTAGGTTTTGAAATTATTGGAGGAAGCTACGACGATTTTGAGAGTTGACTGAGGTGTTATGATGTTATTATTACGATGACGATGTGTATTATGCTGTTGCGGTATGTTTATGATCAATAAGCTGATGTTATATGAGGAATTTGATTATGCTACATATTTATTATGATGAAATATTGAAGAAGTGTCGACGATATGTATATGTATAATAAGGTAAGGAATAATACTCTGATTTGTGGAAAAGGTTGTTGGAAACCAAGAATCGTACTTTAAGAGTTATGAAATGTGTCTAAATGCCTGAATGTATCACAATGCCGACGAATATTTTTTGGACACTGTTATATTTATAGGATTTTGTTTCTACACATTTGTAACACAAATTCTCAACCTGTGAATTTTTTTATATGAGACTGCCACTGTAGCGGAAACTGCTGTCGTAAATTTTTCGTTAAGAAAGCCAAGTGACCTTGATGTAATGCGTCTTGAGCGGCCAGCTGTATCAGACGCCTGGAGCAAAAGCCATTAGTGTGTGCCTTTTCAGAGGCACAGGTAGAAAAAAAAAGAGGCCATTATCCTTGCTATTGACATTTCTTTGTCGAAAGCATCGCAAATACGACATGCTCAAACTTGAAAACATTTAATTAGACTGTGGAGCTCTTAATTTATGATTATTAATAAAATTCCTAATGAAACGATGAGATACATTTCACGGCTATTGTCTTGCTAGTTGAGAGAAGTGCCATATGGCTTGCTTTATGTATTTAGTTACTCATTTTGTTTAATATCTAGTTTCTAGCTGCACTGCAGCATTGGTTAAAATAGAATTTTATAGATGTACTAATAGCACTATTTTCTGTCTACAGATCCAGGAAAGAATACATTTATGATGTACTTTCTTAGAAAAGAGAGCGCAAATAGACATTTCCCTTCACAGGAACTGCATAAATAATTTTTTAAACGATTTGGTAACTTGTCTGCTACAGTAAATTATCGTGATGCATCACTCTAGTATTAAGATGTGACATAGGTATTAGACATGGCCATCTTTAGTGTAATATTTTTTTCTGATTGAGCTTTGTCATGTTTAGATATAAGTTATTGCATTTGCTGCTGCTGTTTGCCCGGCATAATGTTACTGAATTTGACTTTGTATTACGCTGTTAAGCCAGTTTTACTACGGATTTATTTTTCTTGTTGGCTGCACAGTGCCTTATATTAGTTGTAATATTGCAATTGCTTCGCCAATTTGAATTTTTTGTCATTTATGTTTGTGTTTTTTGTTTTGTGCTGCTTCATTGCCTCATTCCTTAGTTTAGCATCTGAGCTGAGTAGATTTAAATTAGCTTAAGATGGGGTAGGCTATATGAGAGAACGAGTTGTGATGAATTGGAAGAAACGCATTGAGAAGCTATAAGAAAATGGTTTGGCCAAAAAAGTATTTTGAAAGAGGATATGAGCAAAAAAGTAGGCTTTAGGGACAACAGGTTTACGTAGGATTTTCTTGGAAATAAATGATGAGGTAAGATAATGGAAAATAAATAATGAGGTAAGAAATATGTGAACATATAAATACAGAAAGCGTGCTTGGATAGGATTTTTTTGGTGGAAACAAATGTTGAAATAAGACGAAAGATCTATGGAATAAAGTTTTAGGTTGGACTGCAGTACCAAATGTTACACTGAAAACAAACCCTGCCCTTTCCTCTTGTGTTATTCTGCTATGTGTTTGTGTACTCTTGTATAATTGTGTTTTTCCTGTCTTTATGTGTTTAGCTGATATGAGTTACGTTGTAGAATTTTTCTAATACTATGTTATTTACTTTGTAAAGACGTTTAGACATTATTTATCTGTTCTGTTTTGTTGCTCGTATGTGAAGTTGATGTTTCGAAAGTTATTCTGATCTTTATGTATGTACTTATGTCACAATTCTTGTAACACTGATGTGCATGTTTATTTCTATTCTTTTGCAAAGCCTGTTCTACTACAAATGTTATCTGTACTATTATGTTCTTTAATGATCTATTTTGTACCTTTGTAATTGTATTCTTATGTTATAAAATTGTAATTGACACCAGTTCATCATATTATTAACTTCTAAGTTCAATTTCACTGCACACGTTTCTGTTGGTCATAGTATATGGACAATATGTGAGAAGTAGGGACTGTTAGTGTTTGCACATGTGTTAATAATTCAGCAAGGGACTGGATAACAGCATTGCTGGTTCTAAGGACAATTCCAAAAACTTTGTGAGTGCACAAGTGGTGGTTTATGGACTTGCATATTCTCCGCAAGACTCTTCGATGGTGATTGTGCACCTGCATAGTCGCAGAAGATGGCTGCTGGCCATCTCTACAAGGACTACAGTGGGTCTACTCTGTGATGACCTACCTACCAATATTCTTCAAAACTTCGACTGACTCTGCGGTGGGTTTGCTCTGTCGTGGGCCATTACCTGTCTGCATGTCAAGAGTCAGCACTGTCTTTCCGTTGGAAGGACAACACTACTTCTTCAAGACTGCATGGAAATCCACTACTTCCGTGTGCATTTTCTTCTACTGCTCAGACTTTGAGAAAAACACTGCTATTTTACTGTGATGAACGATCAGGACTGTCTTTATGGACTGTGAGAAAATTTTAGCTTTTGACCAACATTGTATCAATAAGTGTGTGCCTTTGATTTCCTTGTTATTGTAATTATGAAGAATTTTATCAAATCATTATTGGCCACTGCCCAAAACAATTTGTAAAATTTTTTGTGGGGAGCATGGGGGCTATGTAAGTAGGCTGTTTATGTTTTCTTATTGGCAACGTTACGTAGCGCTCTGTATGAAAATCACTGGCTGTGCTGTGTGCAGTCTGTTGTTAGTTTGCATTGTTGTCTGCCATTGGAGTGTTGGGCAGCGGCAGCTGGATGTGAACAGCACGTAGCGTTGCGCAGTTGGAGGTGAGCCGCCAGCAGTGGTGGATGTGGGGAGAGAGATGGCGGAGTTTTGAAATTTGTAAGACTGGATGTCAATTATGACTATTAAGGTAAATACATTGTTTGTTCTCTATCAAAATCTTTCATTTGCTAACTATGCCTATCAGTAGTTAGTGCCTTCAGTAGTTTAAATCTTTTATTTAGCTGGCAGTAGTGGCGCTCGCTGTATTGCAGTAGTTCGAGTAACGAAGATTTTTGGTGAGGTAAGTGATTTGTGAAAGGTATAGGTTAATGTTAGTCAGGGCCATTCTTTTGTAGAGATTTTTGAAAGTCAGATTGCGTTGCACTAAAAAAAAAAAATATTGTGTCAGTTTAAGCACAGTCATGTATAATTGTTCAAAGGGGACGTTTCAAGCTTTCAGGCCCACAGCAAAAATACGACAGATCATGAGGCCTGTGAAGGACGATGTAGGGCTTAGGACGTCTGGAGTGTACAAAATACCATGTCAGTGTGATTGCTACTGTGTCGCCAAGCAGTAAGCACTATGGAGCAATGCTAGAGAGAACACGAGAGGTGCTTACGCCTACACTATCTAAAAAAATCAGCCGTCTTCGAAAATCGACACTGATTTCTATACGACGAAGCATCTTCCGCTATGAGGAAGAAGTGGTTTTGAGATAGAGAAGCGGTAGAAATAAAAATGTCTGAATACACCATCGTCAAGGACGGCGGATTTCAAGCTCAGCACAGCACAGGACCCGGCCATAACAAGGCTGAGGCGGCCGCGGCCGACGTGGGGCGTAAACATTATCACAGCTGGCGAGGAAGAGGCACCAGTGACGTCACAGCCAGCAGCGCGGCTATTTGACAGCGAGGCCACGGCGACACGACAGTCATTTTACACGTGACAGTGGCCGAAGGCAGTTCTGTAGAAAATTCGTGGAATTTTAACCACCTGACGCGGTTGGAAGCCCGAGAACATTTTATTAAGCCTTATCAGAACACTTAACGTTTGACACCGTTCTGCAAAAAGAACTGAGAATGCTTCCCGTTTCTTCTTCACTGCATTTCCGACTTCCCATATTTCAGCGTGTTATGTGACCAGCTAAGGAATATACATTCAGATTTCGTCCACTGCAAAGCGGCGGCGGCGGTGGTGGTGGTGGTGGTGGTGGTGGTGGTGGTGGTGGTGGTGGAGGAGGAGAAAGAGGAGGAAGAAATGCTTGTGACTGAGGAGGAGATGGTTGCAGTTAAAAACGAAAAGGAGGAGGAGGTAGATAAAGACGGTTCAACGCAGTGTAAGATGGACGCAGTGGTAGCTCAGCTAAACAAAGAACAGTAGCCTTGTCGTAGAAAATATCCTAGCATTCTCATGAACTGAATTACAGAACCACTAAGACCGTAACTCAAGTTTCTACAACGAAGATTATTTGGAAGATACATTTCGCTCAGGACCAATATCTCACCCAAAATATCGGTCCTGAGTTGGTCAGAAAAGTTTTCATCGCATTCAGCAGACTATCATCTCATGCTGTTTGATTTGGAAACTCACTGATATATCTGCCGAAGGCGGTACAAAAAAAAAAAAAAAAAAAAAAAAACAAAAAAAAAATCCAGGTAGCAATTATTGCAGAAATGTATTTACCAAATGTTAATAGCGCGTATACTCCGATGTGGAATGAAACGTAACATAAACTAAGTCACTTCTTGAAATCGAACAATGCTGGTTAGATTGTCACTGACACTGTGAAGTTCTCTCTTATTTTGTTTCACCTTCTTCGGGGAACGCTGGCTTATTCATTTGTTTTTTGTGTTTTGTTCTTTTCTCAGTGGCCAGTATTTCTTAATTTTTTCTGGTCTTTTCTTCTCTTCTTCCGAGATGATGTGTTTGGGTTTTGGTATAGATTTTTCTTGGAACCTTATAGCTTATCTTAAGTAATTTAGCACCGATCGAGGTGGCGCAGTGGTTAGCACACTGGACTCGCATTCGGGAGGACGACGGTTCAATCCCGTCTCCAGCCATCCTGATTTAGGTTTTCCGTGATTTCCCTAAATCGTTTCAGGCAAATGCCGGAATGGTTCCTTTGAAAGGGCACGGCCGATTTCCTTCTCCATCCTTCCCTAAACCGAGCTTGCGCTCCGTCTCTAATGACCTCGTTGTCGAGGGGACGTTAAAAAACACTAACCTAACCTAAGTAATTTAGCGGTTCGACCGATTAGTGATTTTTATTAAATCTTTAGTTCTACTAGATCTTTCTCGGTTTCTGTAAACCAGTTGGGTTTTGTTTTTCGATTATGGAAAAGGTCAAAGATTTGTTTGGTTAGTTTGTTAGAGTTCATTACCATAAAATTTATCCTCCTTTTACGCATTGCATCTGAAAGTTTTTAGATTTTCTTGTACAGAACTTCATTTTTGGTGTATAGTATCTTATTGTCTTGGAATATTGATCCAATGATCTTCCTTAAGATTTTTCTTTCTTTTGTCTTAAGTTTCTCCTTTTGGCCTTTGTGTTTCTGTTGCATACAGTGCTTCTGGCTTAATCACTGTCTTGTAATGTGTAATTTTGGACCCCCAGGAGAGGGATTTTTTGTTGTATGTATGTTTTGTTAGTTGGAAGGCCAGTTCAGTTTTTTTTCGGGATTCCGTTGCCTTTCTTTCCCCAGCATTCCAACTACTCCATTCTCGGAGATATTTAAATTTTTTACTATTTAACTCTTTTGTTCTTGGACTCTGAGGTGTCTACGTGAGTTCTTGGTGTTTTTCATGATCTCAGCTCTTTCGAACGAGATGTGAAGACCTATTTTAGCTGCTTGTTTCATGGATTTGCTATTATGCTTCTTCCATTGTTTCGCAAACCCGGCTATATCAGCTGCAAAGGTAATGAAATTCATTAAACACGCACTTTATAAGAGTCGAGTCTGGAGTGTGTCTCCAGTGAAGAGATCAGTGGCTGTCCCGCCTTAATTACACACACACACACACACACACACACACATTGAAGGGCCAAAGAAACTGGTACAGCTGCCTAGCCGGGCGCTGTGGCCAAACGGTTCTAGGCGCTTCAGTCCGGAACCGCGCTGCTGCTACGGTCGCAGGTTCGAATACTGCCTGGGGCATGGATGTGTGTGATGTCCTTAGGTTAGTTAGGTTTCAGTAGTTCTACGTCTAGGTAACTGATGACCTCAGATGTTAAGTCCCATAGTGCTCAGAGCCATTTGAACATTTTTTTTGTACAGCTGCCTACGATCATGAAGGGCTCTCGCGAGCACGCACAAGTGCCGCAGCACGACGTGGCATCGACTCGACTAATGTCTGAAGTAGTGCTGGAGGGAACTGACGCCATGAATCCTGCAGGGCTGTCCATAAATCCGTAAGAATACGAGGGGGTGGAGATCTCTTCTGAACAGCACGTTGCAAGGTATCCCAGATATGCTCAATAATGTCTGTACGTGTGGAATGTCGTACTGTCTTACTGGAATTGTCCAAGTCCATCGGAATGCACGTGAATGGATGCAGGTGATCAGACAGGATGTTTATATACTTGTCACCTGTCGTTTGTAGACGTATCAGGGGTTCCATATCACTCCAGCTGCACACACCACACACCATTACAGAACCTCCACCAACTTGAGCTGTCCCCTGCTGACATGCAGGTTCAATGGATTCATGACGTTGTCTCTATACCCGTGCACGTCCATACGCTCGATACAATTAGAAGCAAGACTCGTCCGACCAAGGAACATGTTTCCAGTCATCAACAGTCCATTATGGGTGTTGAGGGTCATCAAGGGTACACGAGTTTGCCTCTGCTCCGAAAGCCCATATGGATGATGTTTCGTTGAGTGGTTTGCACGGTGACACTTATTGATGGCCCAGCACTGAAATCTGCAGCAATTTGCGGAAGAGTTGCACTTCTGTCACACTGAACGATTTTCTTCAGTCGTCGTTGGTACCGTTATTTCAGGCTCTCTTTCCGCCCGCAGCGATGTCGGAGATTTGATGTTTTACCGGATTCCTGATATTTACGGCACACTCGTGAAATGGTCGTACGGGAAAATCCCCACTTCATCGCTACCTCGCCCGATGCTGTGTCTGATCGCTCGTGCGCCGACTGCAACACCACATTCAAACTCACTTAAATCTTGATAACCTGCCATTTTATCAGCAGTAACCGATCTAACAACTGCGCCAGACACTTGTTATCTTATATAGGTGCCGTATTCTGTCTTTTTATGCATCTTTGTATTTGAATACGGATGCCTGTACCAGTTTCTTTGGCGCTTCAGTGTGTATATATAGTGTGTGCTCTATCGGACATTTCCGAAACAGCAGACAACATTTTAATCCAGCAGCCTCTATGAATAAAACACAAATGAATTACAGATATTGGATTCCACGCGGCATTGATTGAAGTCAGTGTGGAAAGTGGAAAATTTGTACCGCACTAGGATTCGAACCCGAGTGTCCTGCTTACTAGCTGTTTGTATTGTGATGGTTGGAATTGTGATTCCCTAGTCCAGCTGCTGCTAGCCTCCTACCAGTTGTATGGGATGTTGTAGATATCCCTTTCAGCCTGCCCACAGAAAGAAATGTGCAGTCAACTGGACGGTTCCTCATCGTTCTAGCGGCGGAACAAGCGAGGCAGTAACACTGTCACAACAGTCTCGTGGTAAAATTGTCACTTTTCAACAGGACAACGTCCATGCATGCGTAGCACAACTCTATGAATTGTCTGGCTGATGTTTACGTACTCCCCCGACTAGGAAGGTTTGTTCCGGCGTAACCACGAACGTCGAAACGAAGAAGAGGCGTGCAAGAGCAAAGAAGGCGGAAGGGCAGCAAATGTTGGGCGGAATCGGACCGCGCCGCACCAGGCGCGCTCCCTGCTGCAAGTGAATATATACGCAGCTCCTGATAGCTTCGGCAGCTTAGATCGACTCGAGCCTGCAACGTGTTTAGTGCTTCGCTGTGAGACTGTATTGTTTTCATGTCGTCCCTCGCTAGCGACTTGTGCTTTAGTCAAGTATAGTCAATTCGCTTCCGGCGAATAAAATCTTATTTGACTGAATTGTGGTATAGCATTCCGAGAACGCTGCATCCCGTAGGCACCCCAGCTGAGCCGTGCTGCGGCTCGTGTTGGTGATGTTTGTAGGTTTCCGTCCTCTGTTGGAGACCAGACCTATCGTTTAGTTGACATGGTTGCGGTTGTTTGTCTTCTTCTCGTGTTGACTGGCACCACTTGGTTTCACAAGCATTGCCTGTCCGCTAGTGGCAGCAACGGCGGTTATCGATATGTAGTAACTGTTGCCCTAACTTTGGGGCGACGTCGTTGTTCTTCCGGGTAGTGTCAGTGTGCAGTTCGGTTGGGGACTCAGGAGGAGCCAGGTCCACGCAGTGCCAGAACACACCGGGAATGCTGGCAGTGCGCATGGACTGCCAGATCGAAGGCCTGTGGTCCCGAGGGTGCACGACCTCGTCGTAAACCGGATCCTGCAAGTCTTAAGTTGAGTGCATTTGGATTCAAGTAGAGAAACCTCCACCATTGTGAGATCTTTCGATTCTCCAGTGACTTGGGTTCGTGTTGCTGCTCATAGTGTTGCCAAAACGAAGAGCAGCGAGTGGAGTGCTCGGGGAAGGCGGATCTGATTAGCTTTCCTGGACTTTTTATTACTATTTTATTGCGTTCAGTTTGTTACCATTTGTTAAGTTCAATCAGCGGTATTTTTCCCGTCTCGTGGCCGCTAACGCACCAGTTACCTGCGCTGGGGGTTAGTGTATGTAACGACAATGTACGTTTCCTCGCCTTGCCGCTGCTGTCCAGTGAAAATTAAATGTCGTGTGGCTAGGGCCTCCCGTCGGGTAGACCGTTCGCCTGGTGCAGGTCTTTCAAGTTGACGCCACTTCGGCGACCTGCGCGTCGATAGGGATGAAATGATGATGAAAGACACGCAACACCCAGTCTTCTCGAGGCAGAGAAAATCCCTGACCCCGCTGGGAATCGAACCCGGGACCCCGTGCGCGGGAAGCGAGAACGCTACCGCAAGACCACGAGCCGCGGACTGCTGTCCACTGAGGCGTGTAGTTTTGACAGCTTTCTTGATTGTAGGTTGGTTGGCGATTCTTCTACTCTGGTGGTAGTGATTCCTTTCAAATTCCGGTTGCTCTAAGCACACTGTTCTGTGGGCGGAGTCCAGATCGCCAGTTCCGGCTTTGGCGTATTTTTACATCTTTGCATTTGGTTTATTGGACGTCAGGTAGCCTCAGCTAGATTATCATTAGTCATTCCTTAAACTGCCACTACTCTGATATACCATCTTGTGAAGTGAATGGAGCTCTTGGCTGCCTGTCTTATCGCTGACGAAAGTGTTTTTTGCCAGATCTACTTAGAGGTCGATTGCTGGTGCACCGTCTGTGACTGGCCCTTGTGTTTTATTATTTTATTTGCTGTTTTATTGTATGTTTCTAAATTATTTATATAATTGCCGTTCTTGGCGTTACAACAGGTTTAAATGATTGTGGAACCAAGTTTACCATAATTCTGTCTCACTTGTTTGGTTATCAGTTGCTCGTCCTTTTAAATTAACTTTTGCTGTTGTATTTGCTGTTTTACTGTATGTTTTTTTTAATTTTTATATAATTGCCATTCTTGGCGTTACAGCAGGTTTAAATGGTTGTGCTATCAAGTTTAGCATCATTTTGTCTCACCCGTTTGGTGATCAGTTATCTGTCTTTTTAAATTAACCTTTACCATTACATTGCTGTTTTACAGTATGTTTGTTAAATTTTTTTGTAATTGCCGTTCTTGGCGTTAAAGGCCTTCAGAAGTGACTGTGCTTACTAGCCTTAAAATTCTAATTGGGATCACATTGGCTTGTTTTTAAAACGTTATTTGCCGTATCTGCATTTCATGCTCATTTCGTAAATTGTAACGCACTGAAAGCACTATTAATTAGACAGTTGTTGATTCCGTCATTAATAACGTGTGATATCTTGATTATTGCTGAGTCTGGGATTTAGGTGTTAAAATAAATGTGTGTAATTGCAAAAGGGAACCGATAGTAACTGATGCCGGCCCCGTCCACAATCGTAACAGCATGCTGCCTCCGTTGACCTACCAGGTTGCGCTGGCAACTAGTGGGGCAAGACACCACAAGGTTCCCAGGTTTGTCTACTATAAAACATGTGTGGAACCAGCTTGAACATCTCTGTCCCAGTGCGAGTAGCCAGGATACTAAGGATCCATTACAACAGTTGTGGACCAGGTTGCCTTAATTGAGGATAAGTCAGGTTTACGACACCCTTCCGAAGCGAATCAGAGTACGCATTCAGGCCAGAGGGCTGCGTCGTCCGACTGTTAAAGCCGGGTTCCCACGGGGCGTGACATGCTAGCGTGAGGCGTGCTGTCGTGGAACACTACCCGTGTGAACGAAGAGACGTGAGTTTGACTGTGACGCCACGGGCAGGCGTGAGGGCTCACGCTTCATATCAAACGCGTTTGATTTTCAGTCGTGAGTTTGCCTCGTCTGTGGCTGTGTCAGATTACAGCATCTAGTGCTACGAACAACAAGATGGCAACTAGTGCCATTAAAGGTCGTGTGATCAAGTTGCAAGTCAGTGAAAGTTAAGAATTTCTGGAACTTTACGCTACTGAGCAGGTCTTCTATGATGTAAGCAGAGAAGAATACAGAGACCGAGATGCAAGAATTGCTGCTGCCAAAAGAATTAGTGATGCGCTCCAAATTCCCGGATTCGGACCGAAAGAAGTAATTGCGAAATTTGTAGCAAAACCCGAACTCACCACAGCACAACTCTCGATAAGGAACTCGTTCATGGCCGGCTTCGCGGGATCAACTGAATCACGCTTTCGTTGATACTCCACTCCGTGTGAACTGTCCACGTCCCACGACTGATGGTTTCACTCGTGTCATGGCACGAAATGAAGCACGAGAACGTGGCACATATTCGTGCTCACGCCCCGTGGGAACCCAGGTAAGTGGGTTCATACCGCCAAGCACTTTGTTAATTTGGCTCGATTTTATAATCGATGAAATGAAGTCACATACTCTTTCCACATTCGTACCTGCTCCACTTTTTTTTTTTTTTTTTTTTTGTCAAACGGCGTATCACCAGCTTCTGGGGGTCAATGAATTCTTGTGTTCGGGCGGCACGAGTCGGCAGTGCCCCCGCCCGCCCTTTGCCTGAGCACACAGAGCGACGGCCCCGTCAGAGGGCAGGGCGGCTACGTGCGCGGCATGTCCGCAGAGCGTGACGCGCCCTCGCCGTGGCCTGTGCTCCACCACAGAACAGCAGAAGCACCGCACAGCACGCGCCAGAGGCGCCGGCTAAGTGGCCTACGTAAGCTGCGCCGGGCCGCGGCCTGCGGACACCTCGATCGATCGATCCGGCCGCTCTCAAAAATTCAGCCGCCGGCGAGGGCCGCCCGCCGAATCACTGCCACATCATCTGCCGCTGTAATATGCACGCGGACGCGGGAGCTCCCCTCTGGCTCAGAGTGGGCGGACGTCGACAGAAGAACATCGCGGTACCTATTACAGCTCAAACCTCACACCGCTGCGTTCCGTCAGTCCCGTATTACAGAGTGTGACTTTCGGTGTGCACGGAAAATCAAACGATGTAGAGATAAAGATGGAAGTGCAGGTTGTAATGTTCCCCCAAGTGTTAACGGATTTCGTGACTGTGTGTTTTCACACTGTAGCGCTGAGACGAATTTATCGCTGCTTAATAGACACTGCGATTACAATAAAACCTCTCTGTAAATTACAGTATCTATGTAATGTTAAATGAACCGCATCGGTAACTTTTTCTTCTCTCTCTTCTTGATCAGTCATTGTCCGGTACGATCGCAGTTAAGTAGAGATTCTGTTATTTGTGCTCATTTTTCGTAATAATAATCATTTAATTTCATTATGTTTATCATTACGACTAATCATACTTTTTTTCCTCAGTTTTTCCATGAATTTGATAAGTAAATGTGGCTTACTTTGTATGGGGATGTCTGTTGATAAATGACCGCATATTAACGGCACCAGTCAGTGGAATACGATTGGTCTGCTTTCAAAATAGAACCTGCATCTAAAATTTCACCCTTTACAAAACGAAGTCCGATAGCTTTTAGGCGTAAATCACGTCCCGAAATTATACTCGCCAACACACAATCCCAGTAGAGAAGCCTAGCTAAAAAATATGGTGGTAATTAAATTCCAAAATTTCAATATTTAATTTTAAAAAAAATAAAGCAAGTTAAAATAAAACCACCCCCATGAGGTTATACAAGAAGGTAAAAGAACGGACCTCCAAAATAGCAGACCAGTATCCTTAACGTCGGTTCTGTGATAGGATATAATAAATGTCCTTCCGAAAGAAAGATTTCTCCCATAAATCAGCCCGGATTTATGCACCATCGCTCGTCGAAACTCAGCTTGCTCTTTTCTCGCATGATATTGTACAAACCATAGATGACTCCATATTTTTAGATTTCTGAAAAGCTGCAACCGTTAACGAAGATACGAGTATGCTGAGCAGGGTTCCAGAC
Organism: Schistocerca piceifrons; assembly: GCF_021461385.2. Classification (NCBI taxonomy): domain Eukaryota; kingdom Metazoa; phylum Arthropoda; class Insecta; order Orthoptera; family Acrididae; genus Schistocerca; species Schistocerca piceifrons. The sequence goes on along the minus strand of NC_060139.1, from coordinate 289,184,176 downwards.
ATGTGAGGGGCTCGAAGACTTTTTAACAGAGCCCAGTACGTCATCCCCGACGCTGAGTGTTCATCAGCGTATCAGTGTACCACTGAGAGTGCTCCAGGGAACTGTGATAGTATCACGGTATACTTCAGCAGAACAAATAGCCCTGCTGATGGAAAAGCCACTTATAACACTATCGGCTGCTATTATATTAGTACTATTCCGATAATGTTACACCTTTGAAAGGATTTTTACTGTGTAAGAAGGTAACGAATGTCCTCCTAAAGTAAATACCGCTTACAACACTATTATACGGGGAATTCTACGTCTCGCTCTAGAAAGGAAAAAAGGTCGCTGGAGGAAGCAGAAAAACGGCCATGCTCAAGTATGTACGAGTGATCAGCCAATACTCAAAGATACTAGGCATTTTCTCTATGCTGAAGATTTGGGTAGCACAGTCCAAGGAATAACCTTTAACGAAGTAAAGGTAAAGTTGGAGAATACCCTAGAAGCAACGTCAACATATTACGATGACAACTCTCTCAAACCAAATCCCACAAAACGAAAGTTTGCGAATTTCACCTGACACTTGCCTAGGAATAGAATGCTGCACCTTAACTACTCTTGAGGACACAGATCATTCGACACACCTCGGAGTGACGTCTGACGGGTCCCTCACATACACACATCACTGCGATAAAAACCGAAACAAGGTAGTTGCAAGGACCAATATCCTTAGAAAGCTATCTGGCAGTAAGTGGGGCGCCAAACCTACTGTTCTTAGAAACACAGCTTTAGCACTTTACTTTTGCCCAGCTGAGTACGAGTGCCCTGTCTGGTCTAGATCGGCGCGTGTAAAAAAGATCGATGTAAGCCTTAACGAAACCTGTAGCCCAGTCACAGGACGCTTTGAGCCCTGGAAAGGCTTTACCATGCTTCAGGTTTCAGCAATCCTGAATCTCGTAGGGTAGCTCATGAACCTAACGAGCAGTTCAAAAAGACATCTGATGAGCGTTATCCACTATATGGTAGCTTTTATGGATTAAAAAGATTAAAATCAATGTTCCTCAATTACGCTTTGGATAAACAACCTGTTGGCCACCGTATCTCAGAACAACCACCAAGTGCTGCTGAATTTGACTACAAGCCATGGCAAATGCTAAACCGTGGTGGTGGTAAGTCCCTATGGGATCAAACTGCTGATAGTATAGGTCCCTAAGCTTACACACTATTTAATCTAACTTAAACTAACTTACGCTAAGGACAACACAGACGCCCATGCCCGAGGGAGGACTCGAACCTCCGACGGAGGGAGCCGCGCGAACTGTGGCAAGGCGCCCTAGACCGCGCGGCTACCCCGCGCGGCTGTAGCCACTGTAAAGATCAATCTGATGAAATGGGCCTATTTGAACCTGATGACAATAAATATGGCCGTCAAGAAATACGAAACATGGAATATCTTCTGACATGCCGAAATTGTCCTGCACGTTGCTCAAATGGTTCAAATGGCTCTGAGCACTATGGGACATAACTTCTGAGGTCATCAGTGCCCTAGGCTTAGAACTACTTAAACCTAACAAGGACATCACAGACATCCATGCCCGATGCAGGGTTCGAACCTGCGACCGCAGCGGTCGTGCGGTTCCAGATTGTAGCGCCTAGAACCACTCGGCCACTGCGGCCGGCGCATGTTGCTCCCTAGATGACCTCTGGCTAAGCATACCTGAGGGTTTTGACTTAGTATTGGGCCGAAAAGCTGACAGCTCTGAACACGAAAAAGTATTGCAAAACAGTCGAGTCTTCTGGAAACCTCTCCCTCGACAGCGTGTCGATTCTGACGTCACTGAATGTGGTCCATACTCGTGTCACACTGCGCGCTGGCATAAAGAGGCGGAAATTGCCGTCGATGAGGAAGCGACCGCCGCGTAAACAGTGACAGCGACTCGTGGAAGCAGACTGGAGGGGCAACTTCTTCGCCACCCACACAGCCCCGGAAAGCAAGCGACCGCCCCTGCCACCGCCACCGCCTCCATTACAGCGGAGTAACGGCGTGTGTTTCAAAGGGCGGGGGAGGGGGGGGGGGCGACAGTTGGAAAATACAGCTGTCGGCCACCACTAGCGTGCAGGAGTTCAAGCTGCTTCAAAATTCACGTCGTAACAGTAAGAGCTGAGGAGAATCACTTTCCTTCTACTTGAGGACTAGTGATGTAGAAACGCTTGCTCGATCCATTTCCTTATTTCGAATCCCTCTCTTCAAATTCTAGTTTTTGCAGGTTCATATTCTTATTCAGTACTGCATACTTCCACTTCAGCCTTTCTGTACGTATTCTCAAAGCGTAAATCTTTTCTACTGTGCTGGAAACCTCCTTCGCCAGCCGGTGTGGCTGAGCGGTTCTAGGCGCTCCAGTCTGGAACCGCGCGACCGTTACGGTCGCAGGTCCGAATCCTGCCTCGGGCATGGATGTGTGTGATGTCCTTAGCTTAGTTAGGTTTAAGTAGTTCTAAGTTCTAGGAGACTGATGACCTCAGATATTAAGTCCCATAGTCCTCAGAGCCATTTGAGCCAAACCTCCTTCACATTTTCTTTCATACACGAGACCCAGGCACTTTACCATTTGCAGTTCGCAGCACGTCTTCTACTGAGCATTAATTTCTATCAACGACCTCAGTTGTTTCGCCAACTTGGTAGATAGCTTCCTGGACGTAAGCACTGAATATTAGAAGGGTAGCCGGCCGGTGTGGCCGTGCGGCTCTAAGCGCTTCAGTTTGGAACCGCGTGACCGCTACGGTCGCAGGTTCGAATCCTGCCTCGGGTATGGATGTGTGTGATGTCCTTAGGTTAGTTAGGTTTAAGTAGTTCTAAGTTCTAGGGGACTGATGACCTCAGTAGTTAAGTCCCATAGTGCTCAGAGCCATTTAGAAGGGTAGCGTCTTCGATTAGTAATTGAAACGTCCTCGGACCCTATTTCGAATCCCACTATCGCTTAAATTTTGAATAAAAATCATCAGCAATGGCTGCCGAAAACTTCTGACATAAGAAGTCACCCGCATTCTGACAGCGGGCTTCTTAAAGACGGCGGAGGAGCGGACAGATCAGGGCACCCTCTTGCCTTTGAGGTTGGGAAACTGCCCCTAAAGGCAACGATCAACGATCTAGAAGGCAATAGAAACCACTGCAATAAAGACATACAATGTGTATTCACAGGACATGCGACCTGCAATTGAAAAAGTGTCATGATGATCTCTCCATTTAACAAAATTTCCGGACTTCAGATCTCCGGGAGGGGACTGCCAACGGGGAGGTGACTATGAGAAAAAGAATTAATAACCAATGAAAGCATAACATTCTACAAGACGGGGGCGTGGAATGTCAGAATTTTGAACGTGGTAGGGAAGCTAGAAAATCTGAAAAGGGAAACGCTAAGGCTCACTATAGATACTGTGGGGTGCAGTGAAGTGAAATGGGAAGAAGACAAGGATTTCTGATCAGATCAGTGTGGGATAATCTTAACATTAACAGAAAATAGCGTAGGAGTAGGATTCGTTATGAGTAGGAAAGTAAGACGGAAGTGAGTTACAGTAAACAGTTCAAGATAGAGTTTGTTATCATCACAATCGACAGCAAATCAACACTAACAACAATAGTTCGGGTGTACGTGCAGAAGATGAAGAGACAGAGAAAGTATACAGTATACTGAATTCAGTACGTAAATGGAGATGAAAATGTAATACTCATGGGGGTTGGAAGGCGGTTGTAGTGGAAGGAGTAGAACAAAGGGTTAAGGGAGGGTATGGTCTTGGTTTTAGGAATGAGAGAGGAGAAAGACTAATTGAGTTCTGCAATAAATTTCAGATAGTAATAGCGAATATTCTGTTCAAGAAACACTTGTAAAAGGCCGGAAGATACGGGAAGATTGAATTTAGATTATATCATGTTCAGGGAGAGATTCCGAAATCAGATACCGGATTGCAAGACACGCACTGGACCAAATGGAGACTCGGATCACAATTCAATAGTGATGAAGAACAGGAGAGACTAGTCGTGAAGAAATAATGCGCAAAGAAGTGGAATACTGAAGTACTAAGAAATGAGGAGATATGCTTGAAGTCCCCTGACGCTACTAATACTGCGATAAGGAACAGCTCAGTAGGCAGTTCAGTTGAAGAAGAATGGACATCTTTATAAAGGGCAATCATAGAAGTTAGAAACAAAAACGTAGATACAAAGAAGGTTGTTGTTGTTGTTGTGGTCTTTAGTCCGAAGACTGGTTTGATGCAGCTCTCCATGGTACTCTACCTTGTGCGAGCTTCTTCATCCCCGAGTGACTACTACAATCTACATCCTTCTGAATCAACTGACTGCTTGATGCCTCAGAATGTGTGCTGTCAACCCATCCCTTCTTTTGATCAACTTGTGACTCAGATTTATTGTTTCCCCAATTCTATTCAGTGCCTACACATAGCTACATGTGATCGACCCAGCTAATCTTCAACGTTCTTCTGTAGCAACATATTTCGAAAGCTTCTGTTCTCTTTTTGTCTAAACTGTTTTCCGTCGTCCATACCTCACTTCCATACATGGCTACACTCCATACAGATACCTTCAGAAAAGACTTCCGAACACTTCAATCTATATTCGATGTTAACAAATTCTCTTCTCCAGAAAAGCTTTTCTTGCCGTTGCCAGTCTATATTTTATATCCTCTCTACTTATTTTACTAACCAATTAGCAAAAATCATCTACTACTTCAAGTGTCTCGTTTTTTAATCTAATCCCCTTAGCATTACCTGATTTAACTCGACTACACTCCATTATCCCTGTTTTGGTTTTGCTTATGCTCATCTTATATCCTCTTTTCGAAACATTCGCAATTCCGATTAACTGCTCTTCCAAGACCTTTGCTGTCATCGGCAAACCTCAAAGTTTTTATTTCTTCTCCCTGAACTTTAATTTCTACTTCAAATTTTTCTTTTGTTTCCTTTAGTGCTTCTTCAGTGTACATGCTGAATAACATCGGTGATACGTTACAGCTCTTTCTCACTCCCTTCTCAACCACTGCTTCCCTTTCATACCCCTCGACTCTTACAACTGCCGTCTGGTTTCTGGACGAGTTGTAAATAGCCTTCCGCTCCCGGTAGTGCCCCTGCTACTTTGATAATTTCAAAGAGAGCGTTCCAGTCAACATTACCAAAAGATTTCTTTAAGTCTACAAATGCTACGAACGTACGTTTCACTTCCCTTAACCTATCTTCTAATATACGCAAAAGGGTCAGTATTTCCTCGCGGGATCCCAAATTTCTCCGGAATCAAAACTCATTTTCCCCTAGGTCACTTTCTACCAGTTTTCTCATTTTTAGGTAAATAATTCGTGTTAGTATTTCGCAACCATGAATTATTCAACTGATAGTTCGATAATTTTCACACCTGTCAGCAACTGCTTTCATTGGAATTGGTGTTACTACATTCTTCTTGAAGTGTGAGAGTATTTCTCCTGTCTCATGCATCTTGCACACCAGACAGAAGAGTTTTGTCGTGGCTGGCTGTCCCAAGGCTATCCGTAGCTCTAACGGAATGTTGTCTACTCCTTGGGCCTTGTTCTGGCTTAGTTCTACAGGGATTTGTGAAATTCTTCTCGCATCTTCATGTACGTCGTCTTCCTTGAGAAGAATCCAAGGGTTACAGAAGAAATACTTCAGGTGATCGACGAAAGAAGAACGCACAAAACTGTTCCGGAAAATTCAGGCATATAAAAGTACAGGTGACTTAGTAATGAAATAAGTACAAAGTGCAGAGAAGCTGAGGCGAAATTTCTGCATGAAAAACGTGAAGAAATCGAAAAAGAAATTATTATCAGGAGGACTGACTCAGCATATAGAAAAGTCAGAACAACCTTCGGTGAAATTAAAAGCAAAGGTAGTAACATCAAGACTGAAATGGGGATTCCACTTTTAAATGCACAGGAGAGAACGGATAGGTGGAAAGAGTACAGTGAAGCTCTCTAAGAGGGTGACGACTTGCCTGACGACGTGATAGAAGAATTCCCAAGAGTGCAACAGCCGACAGGTGCGAGAATTATCGCACAATCTGCTTAACAGCTCATGCATGCAAGTTACTGACAAAAATAATATACAGAAGAATGCAAAAGAAAATAAAGGATCTGTTAGATGACGATCAGTTTGGCTTAAGGAAAGAGAAAGGCACCATAGAGGCAATTCTGACGTTGCGGTTGATGATGGAAGCAAGACTAAAGATAAATCAAGACACGTTCATAGGATTTGTCAACCTGGCAAAAGCGTTCGACAATGTCAAATGGTACAAGATTTTCAAAATTCTGAGAAATATAGGGGTAAGGGCTAATATAGGGAAAGGCGGGTAATCTATTCACAACGATAAAGAATGAACCATAAGCACAGAAGACCAAGAAGAAGTGCTTGGATTAAAAAAGGTGTAAGACAGGGGGTTAGTCTCTCGCCCCTAGTGTTCAATTTATACTTCTAAGAACCAATAAAGGAAATAAAAGAAAGGTTGAAGAGTAAAATTAAAATCAAAGGAAATAGGATGTCAATGATACGATTTACTATCCTCAGCGAAAGTAAAAAAGAATTACAGCATCTCTTGAATGTAATAAACAATCTAATGAGTACAGAATATGGGTTGAGAGTAACTCGAAGAAAGACAAAAGTAATGAGAAGTAGTAAAATTGTGAACAGCGAGAAACTTAGCATCAAGATTAATGGTCACGAAGTAGATGAAGTTACGGAATTATGCTACCTAGGTAGCAAAATAGCCCAAGACGGATGGAGCAAAGAGGCCATCAAAAGTAGATTAGCACTGGCGAAATTGGCATTCCTGGCTAAGAGAAATCTACTAGTATCAAACATAGGCCTTAATTTGAGAAATAAATTTATGAGAATGTACGTCTTGAGTACAGCATTGTATGGTAGTGAAACATGGACTGTGGGAAAACCGGAACAGAAGAGAATCGAAGCATTCAAGGTATGGTACTACAGAAAAATGTGGAAAATTATGTGGACTGATAAAGTAAGGAATGAGGAGGTTCTCTAGAGAATCTCCGAGGAAAGTAATATGTGGAAAACAGACAAGAAGAAGGGATAGGATGGTAGGACATCGGTTAAGAAACCAAGGAATAAATTCCATGGGACTAGAGGGAACTGTAGAGGGCAAAAACTGTAGCGGAAGACAGAGGTTGGAATACATCCAGCAAATAACTGAGGACATAGGTTGCAAGTGCTACTGTGAATGAAGAGGTTGGCACAGGGGCATCAAACCATCCAGAAGACTGATGACTCAAATAAAAAATAAATAAAAAAGCACCCGTATAAAAATCTGTCATCACAAACATTCGGTCTTGTTGTTGTTGTGGTCTTCAGTCCTGAGACTGGTTTGATGCAGCTCTCCATGCTACTCTATCCTGTGCAAGCTTCTTCATCTACCAGTAACTACTGCAACCTACATCTTTCTGAATCTGCTTAGTGTATTCATCTCTTGGTCTCCCTCTATGATTTTTACCCTCCACGCTCCCCTCCAATACTAAATTGGTGATCCCTTGATGCCTCAGAACATGTCCTACCAACCGATCCCTTCTTCTAGTCAAGTTTTGCTACAAACTCCTCTTCTCCCCAATTCTATTCAATACCTCCTCATTAGTTATGTGATCTACCCATCTAATCTTCAGCATTCTTCTGTAGCACCACATTTCGAAAGCTTCTATTCTCTTCTTGTCCGAACTATTTATCGTCCATGTTTCACTTCCCTATGTCGCTACACTCCATACAAATACTTTCAGAAACGACTTCCTAACACTTAAATTTATACTCGATGTTAACAAATTTCTCTTCTTCAGAAATGCTTTCCTTGCCATTGCCAGTCTACATTTTATATCTTCTCTACTTCGACCATCATCAGTTACTTTTCTCTACATCGCCCTTGTATAGTCCCTCTATATACTCTTTCCACCTTTCTGCTTTCCCTTCTTTGCTTAGAACTGGGTTTCCATCCGAGCTCTTGATATTCATACAAGTGGTTCTCTTTTCTCCAAAGGTCTCTTTAATTTTCCTGTAGGCAGCATCTATCTTACCCCTAGTGAGATAAGCCTCTACATCCTTACATTTGTCCTCTAGCCATACCTGCTTAGCCATTTTGCACTTCCTGTCGATCTCATTTTTGAGACGTTTGTATTCCTTTTTGCCTGCTTCATTTACTGCATTTTTATATTTTCTCTTTCATCAGTTAAATCCAATATTTCTTCTGTTACCAAGGATTTCTACTAGCCCTCGTCTTTTTACCTACTTTATCCTCTGCTGCCTTCACTATTTCATCCCTCAAAGCTACCCATTCTTCTTCTACTGTATTTATTTCCCCCATTCTTGTCAATTGTTCCCTCATGCTCTCCCTGAAACTCTGTACAACCTCTGGTTTAGTCATATTATCCAGGTCCCATCTCCTTAAATTCCCACCTTTTTGCAGTTTTAATCTACATTTCATAACCAATAGATTGTGGTCAGAGTCCACATCTGCCCCTGGAAATGTCTTACAATTTAGAACCTGGTTCCTAAATCTCTGTCTTACCATTATACACTCCTGGAAATTGAAATAAGAACACCGTGAATTCATTGTCCCAGGAAGGGGAAACTTTATTGACACATTCCTGGGGTCAGATACATCACATGATCACACTGACAGAACCACAGGCACATAGACACAGGCAACAGAGCATGCACAATGTCGGCACTAGTACAGTTTATATCCACCTTTCGCAGCAATGCAGGCTACTATTCTCCCATGGAGACGATCGTAGAGATGCTGGATGTAGTCCTGTGGAACGGCTTGCCATGCCATTTCCACCTGGCGCCTCAGTTGGACCAGCGTTCGTGCTGGACGTGCAGACCGCGTGAGACGACGCTTCATCCAGTCCCAAACATGCTCAATGGGGGACAGATCCGGAGATCTTGCTGGCCAGGGTAGTTGACTTACACCTTCTAGAGCACGTTGGGCGGCACGGGATACATGCGGACCTGCATTGTCCTGTTGGAACAGCAAGTTCCCTTGCCGGTCTAGGAATGGTAGAACGATGGGTTCGATGACGGTTTGGATGTATCGTGCACTATTCAGTGTCCCCTCGACGATCACCAGTGGTGTACGGCCAGTGTAGGAGATCGCTCCCCACACCATGATGCCGGGTGTTGGCCCTGTGTGCCTCGGTCGTATGCAGTCCTGATTGTGGCGCTCACCTGCACGGCGCCAAACACGCATACGACCATCATTGGCACCAAGGCAGAAGCGACTCTCATCGCTGAAGACGACACGTCTCCATTCGTCCCTCCATTCACGCCTGTCGCGACACCACTGGAGGCGGGCTGCACGATGTTGGGGCGTCAGCGGAAGACGGCCTAACGGTGTGCGGGACCGTAGCCCAGCTTCATGGAGACGGTTGCGAATGGTCCTCGCTGATACCCCAGGAGCAACAGCGTCCCTAATTTGCTGGGAAGTGGCGGTGCGGTCCCCTACGGCACTGCGTAGGATCCTACGGTCTTGGCGTGCATCCGTGCGTCGCTGCGGTCCGGTCCCAGGTCGACGGGCACGTGCACCTTCCGCCGACCACTGGCGACAACATCGATGTACTGTGGAGACCTCACGCCCCACGTGTTGAGCAATTCGGCGGTACGTCCACCCGGCCTCCCGCATGCCCACTATACGCCCTCGCTCAAAGTCCGTCAACTGCACATACGGTTCACGTCCACGCTGTCGCGGCATGCTGCCAGTGTTAAAGACTGCGATGGAGCTCCGTATGCCAAGGCAAACTGGCTGACACTGACGGCGGCGGTGCACAAATGCTGCGCAGCTAGCGCCATTCGACGGCCAACACCGCGGTTCCTGGTGTGTCCGCTGTGCCGTGCGTGTGATCATTGCTTGTACAGCCCTCTCGCAGTGTCCGGAGCAAGTATGGTGGGTCTGACACACCGGTGTCAATGTGTTCTTTTTTCCATTTCCAGGAGTGTATAATCTATCTGAAACCTTTTAGTATCTCCTGGGTTCTTCCATGTATACAACCCCCTTTTATGATTCTTGAACCAAGTGTTAGCTATGATTAAGTTGTGCTTCGTGCAAAATTCTACCAGGCGGCTTCCTCTTTCATTTCTTACCCCCAATCCATATTCACCTACTACGTTTCCTTCTCTTCCTTTTCCTACTATCGAATACCAGTCACCCATGACTATTACATTTTCGTCTCCCTTCAATATCTGAATAATTTCTTTTATCTCATCATACATTTCTTCAATTTCTTCGTCGTCTGCAGAGCTAGTTGGCATATACACTTGTACTACTGTCGTAGGCGTGGGCTTCGTGTCTATCTTGGCCACAATAATGCGTTCTCTACGTTGTTTGTATTTTTTGCGTTTAAAACTTACGCTAGTAAGAATGGCAACTATTAGATAGTGCATTGCATGTAACTGCAGCGTGTCTGTGGAATTTGTTACATGTAAATGTTAATAACTTCGTCAATATTCACTGTACAAACGTGCTGATAACTTTACTGCTCGTCTCTTTATTCCGATTTCAACACTGTCATTAGATTTCCTGTGGCTCTTCTGAAAGTAATTTCAGTGTCTTTTTTTGTGAATATGTACGCTTTAGTTTTTGGCACAGTCAGAATCTCGCGACTCCGCTCAGCATCCGTAGCCACGCGGTGGCTAACTTTCACCCTTTTCCGCCGCCGTGTGTAAATCCAGGCGGCTTCCGCTTGCTGACCGTCCAGGTGTCCTGTGTACTGACCTGTCTGCTCGGCTTGCTGCGATGCGTCCAAGTTCAGAGAGCGACTGTACGCACAATCAGAAGTACATCCCGTTTGGTAAGAACTGATAAAGCACTTTGGTCTGTAATTACTAATTTCACTAGTCAACAGCCATTTTGCATCTGGGATGTTATACATGAACTAGAATGTATTTTGGTGTGTAGAATCCGAATATGCCTATCAAAATGTTCTAGCACGTACCATTTTTGAGTTTTTAACGGTTTTTCATTTTTCGTATTCAGTATTTCGCTTTTTGCTGTTCTTCTGTTTTGATTTTTAATTGTCTGTTTTTGATTTGCAGAGGAGAGCTAGAAGATCTACAAATCGTCAGTCAGTGGTTAATGTGGTAATCCAGTGGTGTGAAAGAGATCCTCAGTGAGTGTTTCCTGTGAAAGATAGTGCAAACTTTTTGTGTTTAAAACTTACGCTAGTAAAAATGGCAACTAGTAAATCTCGTTGCTGTATAGACCACCCTGACAACTTTCGTTATGCGTGTGACAAATTCACTCCAAAAGACCAAAGAAAAACCAATCACTGCTTTGGTTAAAAAGGCATATAAATTGTATTTTGATTGTCCTGTTGGTGATCAAGATATAAATTTTTGACCTCATGTTGCCTGCATAACCTGTACTACAACCTTAACCGAATGGTTGAAAGGAAAACGCCGAGCCACGCCGTTCACAATTCCGATGGTGTGGAGTGAGCCTAATGACCATTATTCAGACTGTTTTATCTGTCTTACAAATATTTCGGGACATTCAAGCAAAACTAGACATAAAAGAAAGTATCCAGATGTATCTTCAGTGCATTTGCCTGTTCCCCATGATGAGTAGTTGCCTGTTCCTGTCTGTGACTTGAAAGCCACAGAACCAGACACCGTGTCAAGTGAATCAGAAGGTATTGAACATATAGAAAAGTACTGCCCTCAATATCATGACACTTCGCCACAGCTCTTTAATAAAAAGGAACTGAACTATTTGGTTCGCGATCTACAACTTTCGAAACAGCAAGGTGCACTCTTGGGGTCGAGACTGCAACAACGGAACCTTCTAGCTACAAAAATTTCTTATTTCAGATCAAGAGGTGTCTCACACAATATTTCGATATGCAGAATTCAATGTGTGTATGTGGAGATGTGAATGGCCTGATGACGCAGCTAGGTGTACAACATAATCCACAGGAGTGGAGACTATTTATCGACTCCAGTAAAACCAGCTTGAAAGCAATACTACTGCATAATGGCAATGCATTTCTTGGCTTACGCAGTAGACATGAAAGAAACTTATGCTACCATGGCTTTGCTGCTACAGGCAATCAAATATAAGGATCATGAATGGCAGCTTTGCTGTGATTTAAAATTTGTTGCCCTCCTTACAGGTTTATAGGCTGTATTCACGAAATACTGCTGCTTTTTGTTCCTTTGGATTAGCCGTGACACCAAGAACCACTATACAGTCAAGGAATGGCCTATAAGGAAGTCATATGTTTCTGGAAACGTAAATGTCAACAATAGGCCATTGGTTGAGCCGGATAAAATCATTTTGCCTCCATATCAAGTTAGGTCTTATCAAGAACTTTGTAAAAGCTCTCGATAAAGGAGGTGAGGCACTCAATCACTTAAAACAAAAGTTTCCCAAATTAAGTCAGGCAAAGCTGAAAGAGGGTATATTTGTTGGACCACAAATAAGAAAATTGCTGGAAGATCCAACCTTTGATACCAAACTCACAGATGTCCAATTAGCCTCTTGGTCTTCTTTTAAAGCAATTGTGAAGGGCTTTTTGGGTAACAGAAAAGATAAAAACTATGTTACGATTGTGAATGACCTGTTGGACAACTATAAGAACATGAGCTGTAGAATGTCGCTTAAAATTCGCTTTTTACGTTCTCACTTTGATTTCTTCGAGGAAAATGTGGAAGCCGTAAGCGATGAGCATAGCGAACGCTTTCACCAAGACATTGTTACCATGTAGCACCGTTACCAAGGCCATTGGAACCCTTCGATGATGGGTGACTACTGCTGGGGTCTTGTTAGAGGAGTGATGAAAAGGCAATCAAAAGAAGAGCTCCGTCGTCGCATTTTTAAAAACCAAATACGATTAAAGATGAAAATATCTTCTGAACTAATTTGGACCTTTTATTGGCATCATGGCCATATGTTGTTGATGTTGTGGTCTTCAGTCCTGAGACTGGTTTGATGCAGCTCTCCATGCTACTCTATCCTGTGCAAGCTTCTTCATCTCCCAGTACATACTGCAACCTACATCCTTCTGAATCTGCTTAGTGTATACATCTCTTGGTCTCCCTCTACTATTTTTATCGTCCACGCTGCCCTCCAATGCTAAATTTGTGATCCCTTAATGCCTCAGAACATGTCCTACCAATCGGTCACTTCTTCTTGTCAAGTTGTGCCACAAACTCTTTTTCTCCCCAGTTCTATTCAATACCTCCTCATTAGTTATATGGTCTACCCATCTAATCTTCAGCATTCTTCTGTAGCACCACATTTCGAAAGCTTCTATTCTCTTCTTGTCCAAACTATTTATCGTCCATGTTTCACTTCCATACGTGGCTACATTTCATACAAGTACTTTCAGAAACGACTTCCTGACACGCATGTGTTACTTCTCGTGCGACAGTATCGTGGTGGCATTTTTCAACACGACAATGCTCATCCAGACGTATTTTTTGTTTGACTTAATTGTGTCAATTTTCGTTATTACCATTTTTTATTCTCTTGTGTATCTTGAAAATATTACGACATAGAGGAAAACTGATTTTACCAGCGTATTCAACACCCAAAAATTAGGTAAATCCACCCATTTACAAACCAGATGCAGAAGAAAAGTTTAAATTTGTTAACTAGTGTTACCAGTGGATTTTTTGCTTAAAATTTCTGTGCTCACTGGAAAACGTTCGCAAAGTTCGTGACCTCGTTTCTGCTACTGAATTCCGTAACTTTGTCCTTGTGCGATTCAATACTTCCCCTTGAAGGGAGGATCGTCGTGCTGTGCACCGAACACATCGTAACCCTTTCACATCGCTACCAGCCATCCGGCCATCCGAGAACAATTGATGTACTTCCTGTAACATTCTGTGTGCCTTTACACGCCATTCGTTGGAGACCAACAGAAGCCGAACTAGGAAATTACTGTCCCATGCGCAGGCTGCCACTAACACCACAACACAGTCGGCTGCGTTTGGAGTGATTCAGTGACCGGGAAACATGGACTGCTGAAAAATGCTGTCGCACTGTCTTCAGCGATGAATCGCCATTCTGCACAAGCACGGTTCCTTATGGAATGAAAGTTGTTTAACCACGACTGTGGATAGTCGGTCAGTATGGCGTCACCTAGGGAGAGGTCTCATTCTTCCAATGTTTTGGAGAGGGGCTTCAGGTGGTGATTGACCCAACATGAACAGCACAACGACACGTCACGGACATCCTGCGTCCTCATGTGTTACTTCTCGTACGACAGTATCGTGTTGGCATTTTTCAACACGACAATGCTCATCGACACGTCGCACACGTTTGTATGAATCATCTGCGGAATGCTGAGGTATTCTTGTGTATGATAAGAGCCCCAGATACGGCCTTGACAGACGAGCTCGGACGTCAACTATGTCCCAGTGGAAGTGTTCAGGATATCAAGGACCAGTTACAAGAGTTGTCGCCCAGGTCGCCTCAGCAGAGGATACAACGATCACTGCCACGCATTTGGGCCAGAGGCGGTGCAACGTCAGACTGATAAGTGTGTTCACAGTACCAAGGTGTTTGTAAATTTGACTCGATTTTGTAATTACTGAAATAATGTCAGGTACCCTCTCGAAACATAAAGTTTCATTTCGTTTCCTTCTCCCTATCTGTGTGCATTACCATTTTCTTTTCTTTTTTTTTTTTTTTTTTTTTTTGTTAGGCAATGTTGTTCACAAGGATGACGATATCATTTTCGAGATGCAACTTTTCCTGAGCAGATAAAATGCAGTCTTCTACATCCAACGTCTTTTTCAACTCATCGATCATTGGGAAATACGTGTCGCATTAAAGGGTCAATACTTACAAAATAACAGATACAGACACCAAGAACTAAGGGTTCGGCTTGGTTCTTCTTCTTTTTTTCTGAGGCTCACCACGAATTCCTCTCCTGTGCCAACCTCTTCATCTCAGAGTACCATTTGCAAACGACGTCTTCAATTATTTGCTGGACGTACTCCAATCTCTGTCTTCCTCTACGGTTTTTACACTCTACAGCTTCCTGAAGTACGATGGAAATTATCGTCTGCAGCACCACATCTCAAATGCTTCGATTTTCTTCTGTTCCGGTTTTCTTATAGTCCATGTTTCACTTCCATACAATGCTATGCTCCAAACGTACATTCTCAGAAATTTCTTCCTCAAATTAAGGCCTATGCTCGATATTAGTAGACTTCTCTTGGCCAGGAATGCCAATTTTGCCAATACGAGTCTGCTTTTAATGTCCTCGTTGCTCCGTCCGTCATTGGTTATTTTGCTGCCTAGGTAGCAGAATTCGTTAACTTCATCTACTTCAAGACGATCAAACCTGACGTTAACTTTCTCGCTGTTCTTATTTCGCTGCTTGTCATTACTTTCATCTTCCTCCGATTTACTCTCAGTCCATATTCTGTACTCAGACTGTTCATTCCATTCAGGAGATCACTTAGGATAGCAATGTCATCAGCGAATCGTAAGAATGATATCCTTTCGCCTTGAAACATTGCTTCTTCGATGCACAGATTGAACAGTATGGGCGAAAGACTACATTCTTGACTTGCGCCCTTTTCAATCCGAACGCTTCGTTCTTGGTCGTCCACTGTTATTATTCCCTCTAGGCTCTTGTATATTACCCGTCTCTCCCTGTAGCTTATCCCTGATTTCCTCAGAATTTCGAACATCTTGCAGCATTAGACATTGTCGAACGCTTTTTCCAGGTCGACAAAACCTATGAACGTATCTTGATTTTTCTTAAGTCTTGCTTCCTTTATCGACTTCAACGTCACAATTGCCTCTCTGGTGCCTTTACCTTTCCTAAACACAAACTGATGGTCCACTAACACGTCCTCAACTCTCTTTTCCAGTCTTCCATATATTATTCTTGTCAGCATGAGCTGTTAAGCTGATTGTGCGATAATTCTCGCACTTGTCATCTCTCACATTCTTCTGAATTATGTGGATGACATTTTTACGAAAGTCAGATGGTATGCCGCCAGTCTCAACCATTCTACACACCAACTTGGATAGTTGTTTTGTTGCCACTTTCCCCAATGATTTTAGAAACTCTTGTGCAATATTATCTATCCCTTCTGCCTTGTTCGATCTTAAGTCTTCCAGAGCTCTCTCACATTCTGATTCTAATACTGGATCCCCTGTCCATTCTAAATCGACTCCTGTCTCTTCTTCTATCACTTCAAACAAATCCTTCCCCTCATAGAGGCCTTCAGTGTACTCTTTCCATCTATTCACTCTCTCCTCTGCATTTAACAGTGGAATTCCCATTGTACTCTTAATGTTACCAGCCTTTCTTGTAATTTCACCGAAGGTTATTTTGGCTCTCCTATTTGCTGAGTCAGTCCTTCTTTATTAATGTTGGTTAAAACTACGAGTAGGCCTCGTAACCATATTTAGCTGCAGATGTAGGTCCATGGTGTTAAATGCGAGTGCCATTATCATGCCGTCTACTCGATTCTGCAACTTAGTCAATACCTTTCTTAACAGATACATTGTATCGGTACATTTTTTTTCTTTTTTTGTTGCACATTTACAGTTTTCATTTGACTCGCTGCCATGCCTTCTGAGCTAAGTTCAGTTGATCATATCGACCCATTGCGCTGTGGCTATCAGTTTCTAACACGCTACAGACTGCTTACAGGGCAACAGTGCCAAGTACAGACAATGGAGAAGACGAAGCTGTTCTGCTAGTGAAATCAGCGACGCTGTTGAGTTCTTCACTGGTAAAATCGTGCTCGCAGCCCTCGCTGGCTATCTGGTTACCTTAGGCGGCCGTAATTGGATGACAGAGGGGCGTAATAGCGGCGATTCGCGGTAATCGGATTGGGCACTTGTAGGGCGTGCCCCTGCTGTAAACATGGCCCCGCTAGTCAGCCACTGACTGTCTCCAGTGACGTCATCAACTAGCCAGCGCGCTCGGTGCTGCTGAAAACCACGCGCTGGACTGCCGTGAGCTTCCCAATGCGTGTGTGTGTGTGTGTGTGTGTGTGTGTGTGTGTGTGTGTGTGTGTGTGTGTGTGTGTGTGTGAAATCTTATGGGACTTAACTGCTAAGGTCATCAGCCCGTAAGCTTACACACTACTTAACCTAAAATATCCTACGGATAAACACACACACACCCATGCAAGAGGGAGGACTCGAACCTCAGCCGGGACCAGCTGCACAGTCCATGACTGCAACGCCTTAGACCGTCGGTAATGCGACAGAGATTTTCAGTACAGCTGGTTTCACTAAATGACATTCTCGTCAACTTTTTCTCACTGCCCACTGCTTATCTTTAAGCTAATTCCACTGAAGGCGTTGATGCAATAGTCTGATATATCCACTTTTGACCGAAAATGAGATTTCGCTACCACTGCACAGTTTGAAAATTGCTCTATCGTGTGATGCACTAAGGAGATCCGTGCATTGGAGCAATTCAGAATAATATAGGGAATGGACCTGTTTGGGGCAAGAATCAGACAAGTCCAGGTTTTACTTTGTCATTGAACCAAACTCTAGTCAGATACTGGTATGTGAAATAGATCCAAGACGTTCACTGTGTTTGATGTCACACAAGATTTCATACTTGTTGTTCCACCCAGAAAAGCTGTTCTACGATTGAAAGTGCTGATAATGAGAAGTTTCTGTTCTTTGAATGCTCCATTTCACGCACCCGTGTAGTTCGCTTATTCACCTTTTGGATTTGCAGCTCTTATATTTTTTTCCGTATTTGCAGTTACAGTTATTGGATATATGTTTCGCCCTTTTTGCAAAACACTGTTTTTTTTCTCTTGTAACGTTTTATACGAGAAACATGTTTCGGCACCTCTGTGCATTCATCAGTAGGTTTTGTTTATTGAACATCGTAAAAAGTGAACATATTTTAGGTTGTAACTGATCTAACATAGTGAGGCCCAAAGACAGTTTTTGTCCGTTTTTTCTTACCGTGATTTTATAATATACGGTTTTGCAGGACCATCTGTATCGAGTCCTGCACTGATACCTTATCATCTGCAAACCCAATGATGTAAAATGGTTCAAATGGCTCTAAGTACTATTGGACGGTCCCCTAGACATAGACCTACTTAAACCGAACTAACCTAAGGGCATCACACACATCCATGCCCGAGGCAGGATTCGAACCTGCGACCGTAGCAGCAGCGCGGTCCCGGACTAAAGGGCCTAGAACCGCTCGTCCACAGCGGCCGGCTGGAATGATGTAAATGTGAATTTTATCGGCGAGTTAAAACATCCCTTGATTTTTAAATAAACGTGGTTTTGGTGTGGCAGAATGTTTTTTCGTGTATATATGTTATTACCCACGTTTTGTTGTGCCTGATTCTTCCTCTTTTGCGTTGTGAGAGAAGGATCGGGCACAACAAAACGTGAATAATTACAAAGATACAAGCAAAACATTTTGCCACACCAAAATCACGTTTTTGGTCAAGGGATGTGTTAACTCGCCGATAAAATTCACATTTACATCATTCGGTTTCCAGATGATAAGCTATCAGTGCAGGACACCATACAGATGGTCCTGCAAAACCATATGATGTAAAATCACGGTAAAAACAAAAACGAACAAAAACGAACAAAAACTGTCTTTAGGCCTCACTTTGTTAGATCAGTTACAACCTATAATATGTTCACTTTTTACAGTTTTCAATAATCAAAACCCACTGATGATGGCATAGATGTGTCGAAACATGTTCGGGTAACAAGAGAAAAATAACAGTGTTTTTGCATAAAAGGCGGAACCTGTATCCAATAAATGTAGTTCGCTGTAGCGCATCATTGGCACAACTAATCTATCGTGATTTCATCATTGAGAAGCCTCTTTTTCTTCTTCTTCTTCATCTTCTTCCTGAAACGTTTCTGCTTATGCAGCTCGTCCACTGAGAGTCTTCCAAGCTTCTCTTTATCCAACGGTATATCGTTCAGCATTTCCTTCCATTGCAGTTCTCTTCGGTTCGTATCGTCGCTCAGCTGGTCTTTTTATGTTTTTCATGGTCTTCCTGCTGGCCTCCTTCCAAATTCTGTCCGTTCTAGAGCTCTTCTTGCCCAATTCTCTTAATGTGGACAAACCATTTACGCCTATTTCTCTGCATAATTTCTTTTAGCGGATTAGTCTGAAGGCCGTGATGGTGTATTGGTTGCCTAAAGAAAGGCTGGGAAAGGATGAGACCGATTAATAAAGTTTTCCAATTTCTAGATAGTTTTTTGTGTTTTACTCGGAAGCATGTAAACGTGACTTATCTCATTATTGCACCAACGCTTTCAGCTATGATTAATATCACACGCCTTGTTCCAATAATAGGTATTCCTTCTTCCACATCCTAGTTTAAGCATCTGGAAACATCGTCTTGGACTTGTGAAGCCTGCTTTTGGTGACACGGTATTTCCTTTCCAACTTCATTTTTTAGTCCTAGATTTCTCATTGTATATCTGTTAAGCAGGTCGTTGTTCTCCTTTGTACTGCTGTTAAGGGGAGGTTTATTATTTTTTTGGTTCAAAAATCGCTTCTTTTAAATTCCATTTTTGGATCAATAAAAGTGTTTAGAATCTACACCTGAAACGGTTTTTCCGAATACGGAACGGAGATGTTTGTATTCGCGGTTGAACAAAAAAATACACCTGCCTGAAATAGGCCTTTTTCACGCACCAGTTTTTTTTCTTTCGGAGGACGAATTATTGTACCTGTGCTTGGGAGGAAACGCACAAAATTCAAATGAAAGTTTGAACGCGTGTGTTTGGAAGTTAGCCCCCAAGCATTTGCATTCTGGTGGAAGACTGTGGAGATTACGACTTTCCTGCAGTGAGAAGCTTGAACGAAGGGTATTTAGCAATTCTGAAGACCGTGACAACAATGGACCTCACCCTGGGACTCTATTCGACGCAGTTCGCCAAGCATTCGGACGACCACTGGATTCAGGCGGCCGAAAACCGCTTGTCACCGGCCGTACGAGCGGCTCTGGAGCTGCGCAGGATGGCCCAGATCGAGCAGAACGCCCTCTATGAGGAAGAGGAAGGACTAGGTTATGGACCCGGAATAGCAGATTGAACGTACGTTGCATAATATTGCGTTTATATGTAATCAAAACTTGAAACGCGTTTTTCTCGAAATGATTTTTTATTTTTTTTATTTTTTTTTTATTTTTTTTTTTTAAATAGCGCGGTAAGGTAACTTCAAATCTACTGAACCGATTGGCTTGATATTTTGTTTCCGACGAAGCTAACTAAATTGTCTAGGAGTTGTACCACTTTTATTCCAATCCATCAACTGTAAATATTTTTACTTGGCCGACGAAGTCGAAAAATCGATGAAAAAAACCCTATTTTTTTAAATGGCCCCCATTTTGTTTCCTATGGTCCAAATAACTGAAGCGAGTACATCTCCTAAAGACTCTTATATACTTCGCTAACGTCAGCTCAGCTCTGATTTCAGACGAGCCGGCTGACCTGTGACATACCGCGCGTGGAGGTCTACATCGAAATTTTGTTTCGTTCCGACGGCACTTCCGCCTTTGCTCTTCAACATTTCCGGTCGAAAAAATTCCAGTTTGTAGAGCAAATATCAATAAACATTTTGACTAAATTTGACATCCCGAGAAAAAAATTCTCAAATAACATGCTTTTTTCTGGTCAAAGATAGCAAACCTCCCCTTAATCATCTTCGTTTTTGCTTCGTTTATCCCTAAGACGTGCTGAGTATGCTGTCCACTACATTACCCGAGGTCTTCTAAGTCTCCTTTACATCTGGCCAGAAGGGCTAACATCTGCCAAACTTAGCGTTGGGTATCTGTCCCTTAAGAACTTTTTCATTCCTCTCCCGAAATTCATTTCACTTCCTATATTGCCGGCCGCGGTGGCCGTGCGGTTCTGGCGCTGCAGTCCGGAACCGCGAGACTGCTACGGTCGCAGGTTCGAATCCTGCCTCGGGCATAGGTGTGTGTGATGTCCTTAGGTTAGTTAGGTTTCAGTAGTTCTAAGTTCTAGGGGACTTATGACCTAAGATGTTGAGTCCCATAGTGCTCAGAGCCATTTGAGCCACTTCCTTTATTTCTTCCTCAGCTTCCAATTTGAATAACCCTGCCACACATCCTTTCAACACGGCCTTACTTTCATGGAAAGTCTACTTTTAACACTCTCGCTTCGGCTTTGTATCTGTCGTACAGTATTCGTCCAACTCCGAACGAATGCAAAATACCAGCTATAGTCATACAACGCAGATGCAAGGTATCTAGGAACCATTCGACCGCCGACAGAAGCTGCGCAACAGGTCTTTATTCCTCGCACCACTTTCGTAAGTAATTCCTCTAACAGCGCAATTTTATCATTTTCAGTCACAGCCCCTCTGGGAAAGGCGTTTACCTTTGCTTTTCTCGAAAGTCTGCCTTTTGTGTGCCGCACATTGGCGTCTGCCATGATCCTGCGCTTGGTGCGCCCAGGGTGCTCATCTGAAATGTCAGTTCCACTTTGAACAGCAGGAAGGACGCCTACGAACAGAACCGCCAATGTGGTGATCCATATTCCGCTCGCCACGTTGCGTTGCCTTGCGCTGGGCCGGCGCTCTCCGAGAAACGGCGGGCGAAACACGAGGCGACGTCTGAGCGACGGCTGCTGCATTATGGAGAGGGACATCGGCAGGGCTAAGGGCTGAGGGCTGAGTGCTGAGGACTGGCGGTAGCCCACACC
Organism: Schistocerca piceifrons; assembly: GCF_021461385.2. Lineage (NCBI taxonomy): Eukaryota > Metazoa > Arthropoda > Insecta > Orthoptera > Acrididae > Schistocerca > Schistocerca piceifrons. The sequence goes on along the minus strand of NC_060139.1, from coordinate 289,162,464 downwards.
TCGAGGAGCAATTACGGTGGGTGAGGCGCGCCGAAAGCTTTTCCGCTGCCGTTCCCTGGTCCGTAACGAATTCCATAAACTTCCTTTCCATTCCCTTCACCCTCACCCGTGTCTGTATCTATTAGCATAATGGCCCAAATCTCGTTCCATGTGTATGCAACAGGAGTTTCAAAAGAAAATGAGTTACTCATCAACTTCATTACGCCAAGAACAATCTGTTTAAAAATGCTAAGACACTTGTACCCAATTCCAAAATACACTCATTAGTTAACTACATTTATCGTACAACGTTTGAAAGATCTGTATCGAAATAACATGTAACAAGTCGGTTTGCAGGTTATGTATACATGAGTTGCTTATATGTGTGTGGAAGGGGTGAGGCGCAACAGGTTGGGCTTTACACACTGTCAAATGTACTAACGGTTCAAATTTAATGAAAATGGACGTATCAATATTTGTCAGTGCACATGTCAATTAGTTTTTGTCGTAAGTGAAACGCAAACTTAATAACAACATTAACATCTCTATCTACTATACTACCCACGAAAGCAGTGTTCAACTAAATGTTCACCTTTAGAATCAGATTTGACGACAAGTTTTTAAAAAAATTTTCTGCCTCTCACATTTTATGTTAGCGGGTAAATCATCAAAGAATTTTGTGGTCCTTTTCTGAACCTCTAACAGCTCTAATAATCAGCATCAAAAATATTTTTTTTTCCAGAGCTGCAGCTGTAGATATTACTGTTCTTCTTACATTCCGACGAATTATACTGCGTGAGTCACTAACTATTGCCACCAAGAATAACTCCGAAAGTATGATAGGAGCTGAAACGTTTCTCGGACAGAAGTTGCATGGGACAACGGGGCCCATGATACGACGTTGGTTGTTTGTTGCTAGGTGGAGTCGCTTCAGAGATATGAAGGTCATCTTTTTTTAAAAAAAATGGGATGCTATAGTTTGGTACTCATTTTCTGATAGCGGCTATCGAGACGAACCCAATGACGTGTAACAGTAAGGTCTTTGAAGGTCAACGAAGGTTGAAAAGGTGGCACGAACGTCCATTTACAGAAGGAGTTAGAAGTGATGACCATTGGTATCAATGCAGTGCTGCAATCTTCTTATCGTGGATTGAGTGCTATTCCTTATCACATCGGCACTTATCGAAGCACATGCTCTGACAATTCTCTCTCGCATATCTTCAGGTGTAGTCGGAACGTCTTTATACACAATGTGTTTTACGAATCCCCACAAGAAAAAAATACAGAGGCGTCAAGTCTGGCCAACGAGCCGGTCACGACACATCTCCTCCGCATCCAATCCAACGATCTGGGAATTGTCTCTGGAACTCATTTCTAGCCGTCAGTGAAAAATATGCCGGACACCCATCGTGTTGATACCACATTCTGTTCGTTGTTCCTGAAGGTATTTCTTCCAATAACAGACCTAATGTTTCTTGCAGCAATGTGGTGTACTTCCTACCATTAAGATTTCCTTCGATGCAATAGGTGCCAATAATTCTGTCCCCCAGAATCCCACACCATACAGTCACCCACCACGGTTTTTGATGTGCAGCTCGTAGCAGCCACATTTATTTTCAGTTGCCATTTTTTGAACATCCCTCTGAAACTGAAGTTGAGCCCATCGGCAGAATTCATTGCGACTCATACAATCCGTACCATGATATGGGAAGGATGATATTTATGGCGATGCAGCTCGTGCCAGATTTCTTTGAGATTTGACGCGAACTAACACAAGCATATCGAACCACAGTGGCAGGAGTACTAACTTCCGTTCCCTCGTCAGTAACTTTCCTTTGCCGGATATGTTTCCGACGCGTTAAAGATCCAGTTGTTCTCAATTTTTCATACAGACATTTACGACGTATAGGCTGAGTACGTTGAGGATATCTTTCAGTGTATAAGTCTCTAGCTCTCACTGAATTTCGTTGGCATTCTCTATAAATGAGAAGCTTATCGACTTGTTCTTCGAAGGAATACATCATTCATAATCGCCTGATTCAACAATACTGGTGTTGTATTGCGAAACCGTCGAATGGTGTTTAAATGTCAATGGAACGTTCGATGAATAGGCCGTATTCTGCGAATATTTACTATCTGCACGATATGCGAGAGAGAATTGTCAGAGCATGTGCTTCGATAAGAAGATTGCAGCACTTCATTGATACCAATGGCCATCACTTCGAACATCGTCTGTAAATGGACGCTCATGCCACCTTTTTGACCTTCATTGACCTTCAAAGACCTTACTGTTACACATCATTGGATTCGCCTCGACTGCCGCTGTAATAAAATAAGTACCAAACTATAGCATGCTATTAAAAAAAAAAGGTTGACCTTCAAAATCTCTGACGTGAACCCACCTAGCAACAAGAAACCAACGTCGTATTATGGCCCCCGTTGCCCCATGCAACATTTGTCCCACAAACGTTTCAGCTACTGTCATACTTTGGGAGTTATTCTAGGTGGTAATAGTTAGTGACTCACCCTGTATATGAAGAATTTCATTATAGAATTTCTGTATTGTCAGTGTGTAGCTGCAATGCCTAGGACGTTTAATGGCAGTGTGACTATCTGTCAAAAGCCCTAATAACGAGCAAGATGGGTCAGTGAGGTTCTGCAAGGTACCGACTCCAGCGTCATGGCCAACTGCGCTAGGTTTCTCGGTTCAGGATCCATGACGCAAACAGTCCGACTGGGGTAGTCCCATGGATTTTCTGTTTGGTTTGAATCCAAGGAGTTTGGTGGCCAGGGGAGTACGATAAACTCATCCTGGTGCTCTTCAAACCACGCACGTACACAGCAAGCTGTGCGACACGGCGCATTGTCCTGCTGGTAGAACAAACTGCATTTAGGGGCGAACGTGGTCCCCAAGGATAGATGCATACATGTGTTGATCCATTTGGCCTTCCAGAATGACGAGGTCACCCAGGGAATGCCACGAAAACATTCCCCAGCCTGGATCCTTCCGACGTCCCAACTGCCATCTGTCCGAATGGAGCATAAACCGTGATTCATCTGAAAAGGCCACCTGCCGCCGCTTAGTGGATGTCCAATTGAAGGACTGGCGAGCAAATTCCAGCCTTTTTACGCCAATGGACAGCAGTAAGGATGGGTGCACGTACCAGACGCCTGCTGTGGAGGCCCATGTGTAGCAACGTTCACAGGACGGCCCTTGAGGGGATACTGTTGGTAGCCCCTTTGTTGATCTGGCTGGTCAGCTGCTCAGCAGTTGCACGTCTATTACCCCGTATTCATCTCCACAGGCCGTCGTTCACCTCTGTCATCTACGTCCTGTGGTGCTGCACAATTGCCTTGGTCCTTGTTTTTCGATGGCGCCATTTTGCCATGCATATTATACTTTAACCACGGCGGCAATCAAAGTTTGCAATCTTAGTCGTTTCGGAAATGCTTCCAAATGGTTCAAATGGCTCTAAGCACTATGGGACTTAACATCTGAGGTCATCAGTCCCCTAGACTCAGAACTACTTAAACCTAACTAACCTAAGGACATCGCGCACATCCATGCCCGAGGCAGGATTCGAACCTGCGACCGTAGCAGCAGCGCGGTACTGGACTGAAGCGCCTAGAGCCGCTCGGCCACAGCGGCCGGTGGAAATGCTTCCACCCTTGGCCTGAAAGCCAATGACCATGGCCTTTGCACGTCAGATAAATAGTTCCGTTTCTGCATTACGACAACGATTGCACTGTTTTCCGCGTCCCCGCGACACGCTTCACATACATTCCATTCCTAACGCTGCCGCCTTCCGTCTGTGAGTGTTCACTGCATATTGGCGTCCAACAGAAGCGATGGTCAGATTAAGGTGCTTTATTCTCACTGCTCACTTTTGTGTAATTTTTAATAAACATGAACCCTTTGTCATGTAGGGTGAGTACCACCATCAGACTGTTCAACGACGGTACCACTTTACGGTCAAATATCGTCATTAGATGATTATAAGCAATACTTGGACAAAGTTTATACTTTATGTAATGACTGGCAGCTGCTTTCCCAGCTTGGAGACTAGACTGCGAAAAACCCCGATCACAAATTACCATCCTGTCCAGTATGGGTCAGTACTTCATTCCGGAAAGGAAAATTCTTGTCAGACAATATCGTATCATGGTGGCATCATAGAAACGGGCTAGAGGTAGTTTCGAAACAGTAAAATCAGGCAGCAACTACATCTACGTATAAATCTAATTGGCTACCCTGCAAATCACACTTAAATGCCTGGCAGAGGGTTCATCAAACTACCTTCACAATAATTCTCTATTATTCCAATCTCGAACAGCCTGCGGAAAAAACGAACGCCTATATCTTTCCGTGAGAGCTTCGACTTCGAACAAGCGTAGTGTAGGCAGTCTCTTGAGTGGATCCGTTACATTTTCTGAGTTTTCTGCCAGTAAAATGCAGTCTTTGGTTTGCCTTCCCAACAACATTCTCTGTGTGTTCTTCCCCATTTTATGTTGTTCGTAATTGTAACTCCTAGGTATTTAGGTGAATTTACGGCCTTCAGATTTTACTGATTTACCGTGTGACTGAATTTTAACGGATTCCTATTAGTACTCTTGTGAATGAAGTCACACTTTTCATTATTTAGGGTCAATTGCCAATTTTCGCACCATACAGACATATTTTCTAAATATTTTTGAACTTGTTTTGATCTTCTGATGTCTTTCCTAGACGATAAACGACAGCATCATCTGCAAATAATCTAAGACGGCTGCTCATATTGTCTGCCAAATTATTTATATAGATAAGGAACAACGGAAGACCTATGACGCTACTTTGGAGAACGCCAGAAATCACTTCCTGGTATCTTCTTCCACCACACGCATTAATTTAGGCTATAGTTTATAGGAGGTCAAAGCAGCAGAGGGACAGTTTGACAGAGTTCTAAACACACCGATATCCAAGTCCTGTCACATGTACAACTAAGATCAAGATATGCAGCACCATAATCACACAATTATATTGTGAGCCCTCGAAACGTGGACTGATTGGAGATGGAAATCTTCGAAAGATGAGTAATGCCGAGGATCATTCGACCTGTTAAAGAGGCATAAATGTGTGGGTGCACGTCGTAAAACAAAAACAACGAAAAACAAGAGTGTCCAAAAGGTTGATCGAGAGGCAAGATTGCATAAAGAAGCAGCTTTGGTGAAGGGAGCGGAGGCTGTGTGGCGCGGACTGGGCGGTTTTTTAGGTTAGAAGGCCTCGGGAAAGTACGGGGTGGGCTGCAATCTCAAAGGGTGCATGGCAAATACAGGACGTGCTTGGATCAAGGAACAGTCGGAATTGTAGTTGTAAATTGTTGTAGTTGTGCTGGGATAGTCCCTGAGCTTCAAGCGCTAATAGAAAGCATAGAAGCTGAAATCGTTATAGGTACAGAAAGCTGGCTAAAGCCTGAAATAAGTTCTGCAGAAATTTTTACGAAGTCTCAGACGGTGTTCAGGAAAGATAGATTAGGCAGAATTGGTGGTGGAGTGTTTGTGTCTGTCAGTAGTGGTTTATCTTGTAGTGAAGTCGAAGTAGATACTCAGTGAGAATTGGTATGGGTGGAGGTTCTACTTAACAGCCGAACTAAGTTAATAATTGGCTCCTTCTACCGACCCCCAGACTCCGATGTTATAGTTGCTGAACAGTTCAGAGAAAATTTAAGTCTCGTAACAAATAAATACCTCACTCATACGGTTATAGTTGGTGGGGACTTCAACCTTCCCTCGATATGTTGGCAAAAATACTTGTTCAAAACCGGTGGTAGACAGAAAACATCTTCCAAGGTTGTCCTAAATGCTTTCTCCGAAAATTATTTCGAGCAGTTAGTCCACGAACCCATACGAATTGTAAATAGTTGCGAAAACACACTTGACCTCTTAGCCACAAACAATCCAGAGCTAATAGAGAGCATCATGACTGAAACAGGGATTAGTGATCACAAGGTCGTTGTAGCTTGGCTCAATACCGTTTCTTCCAGATCCACCAGAAACAAACGCAAAATAATTTTATTAAAAAAAGCGGATCAAGTGTCACTAGAAGCCTTCCTAAGAGACAATCTCCATTCCTTCCGAACTGACTATGCAAATATTGACGAGATGTGGCTCAAATTCAAAGATATAGTAGCAACAGCAATTGAGAGATTCATACCTCATAAATTGGTAAGAGATGGAACTGATCCCCCATGGTACACAAAACAGGTCCGAACGCTGTTGCAGAGGCAACGGAAAAAGCATGCGAAGTTCAGAAGAACGCGAAATCCCGAAGATTGGCTAAAATTTACAGACGCGCGAAATTTGGCACGAACTTCAATGCGGGATGCCTTTAATAGGTTCCACAACGAAACTTTGTCTCGAAATTCGGTAGAAAATCCGAAGAAATTCTGATCGTATGCAAAGTACACAAGCGGCAAGACGCAGTCAATACCTTCGCTGCGCAGTGCCGATGGTACTGTTACCGACGACTGTGCCGCTAAAGCGGAGTTATTGACCGCAGTTTTCCGAAATTCCTTCACCAGCAAAGACGAATGGAATATTCCAGAATTTGAAACACGAACAGCTGCTAGCATGAGTTTCTTAGAAGTAGATACCTTAGGGGTTGCGAAGCAACTCAAATCGCTTGATATGGGCAAGTCTTCAGGTCCAGATTGTATACCGATTACGTTCCTTTCAGATTACGCTGATACAATAGCTCCCTACTTAGCAATCATATACAACCGCACTGTTGCAACAATATATTTTTAATGAATTAGAAACCTCTAAAAGAGAGTTCTAATTTTTTCCAGCAGTATATATGCCATGCGTAATAATCAACCGTCACAGGTTGTCAAAAACCTCCACGAAGCACGAAGCGACTGCAGTAGACCGAGCAGTCGCAGCCAGACAAACGACAACAGCAAATTTTACGCGTAGGTGTGTAATCACTTTCTTAAGCATTCTCACCACAGACACTCAGAATGTGAAATGTGCAGAATATCCTAATGGCAGCATCGTATGCGTACTCTTTAAAGGTTGTCAGATATTTTTACAATTGGAAAAGTAAACTAGAATCAAGTACATCACACTGCACGTAAGAATACGCATGAATCAGTGCATTTCTTAAGTAAAACTGTCTGCACACAAAAACTCGAAGTGTTAAAGCAGAGAAAGAGAGGCTCACTTTAAACGTCGCCGTCCCTGGGCGGGAAGTTATTTTCAGTCTCCGGGCGGAGCAGCGAGTAGAGTTGCCTTCCTCGTATTAAATCGATTGTTATAAACAGCAGCTGACAAACGCCGTGCAGCGAGTCGTCCTACTTAGAGCGATAATCGCAGACAGGGGCAGGAGGCAAAACAAAGCGAGGGGAGCGAGTATTTATCGGAAGAGGACTGCAAAAGGGGGGGGGGGGGGGGGATTGCATCTATTCTCGCAGAGGCGCGCGCGTCTAGGCGCCAGGAGCCATTGAGATGCGCCCTTTGTCTGGCGAGATAGCGATCTCTATTGTTCAGGTTGGCGGCGCGTCAGGACGAATTTTCCTGCAGCTGAAAATGCCAGGGGAGTGAAATGATAATCCTTGCGGATGCAAGTATATGACTTTCAAGTACACTCGTGACAAGCGGATAAAGTACAGGTTACGGTGCCGTCAGTTGTGATGTAACCAAGCCTAATGCACGTGATGAATTCACTGATACTGGTGGGTACCGACAATATTATTTTTGAGACAATAACTTAGTGCAGAGCTATTTGAAACTAAATGTAATATTTTGTGCATTACTGCTTAAATTCGATGTGAATAGAAACATAACATTAAATTTTATGCAGATATTTACATTTCCATTAAACTGTGTTAATGTTTAGTTAAATACCACATTTAAGTTAATTTAAATACTGTCTTTGTCAGTGATCTAAATAAATCCTTTACTCATAAAATAAAATTCCTAATCTTTCTCGCTTGGGTGAGGAAGGTGAGAGGGTATTTTGCAAAGAAATGTGACAGATGGTTGGTTGGTTTTTTGGGGGGAAGGACACCAGACAGCGAGGTCATCGGTCAAAATGTGAAAGAAAAATTAGGTCAGCGATGTAGGGACTTTGAGAGGGAAGATCAGATAATTATAGTTGGGGGAGCAGGAAACATTCTGGTTATGAATGCAATATACAGGGTGGTCCATTCATCGTGACCGGGCCAAATATCTCACGAAAAAACTACAAGAACAAAACTTGTCTAGCTTGAAGGGGAAAACCAGATGGCTCTATGGTTGGCCCGCTAGATGGCGCTGCCATAGGTCAAACGGATTCAATTGCGATTTTTTAAAATAGGAACCCCCATTTTTATTAAATATTCGTGTAGTACGTAAAGAAATATGAATGTTTTAGTTGGACCACTTTCTTCGCTCTGTGATAGATGGCGCTGTAATAGTCAAAAACGCATGGCTCACAATTTAGACGAACAGTTGGTAACAGGTAGGTTTTTTAAATTAAAATACAGGACGTAGGTACGTTTCAACATTTTATTTCAGTTGTTCCAATGTGATACATGTACCTTTGTGAACTTATCATTTCTGAGAACGCATGCTGTTACAGCGTGATTACCTGTATTACCTGTAAATACAACATTAATGCAATAAATGCTCAAAATGATGTCCGTCAACCTCAGTGCATTTGGGAATACGTGTAACGACATTCCTCTCAACAGCGAGTAGTAGTTCGCCTTCCGTAATGTTCGCACATGCATTGACAATGCGCTGACGCATGTTGTCAGGCGTTGCCGGTGGATCACGATAGCAAACATCCTTCAACTTTCCCCAAAGAATGAAATCCAGGGACGTCAGAACCGGTAAACGTGCGGACCATGGTATGCTGCTTTGACGACCAATACACCTGTCATGAAATATGCTATTCAATACCGCTTCAACCGCACGCGAGCTATGTGCCGGACATCCATCATGTTTGAAGTATATCTCTATTCTGTCATGCAGTGAAACATCTTGTAGTAATATCGGTAGAATATTACATAGGAAATCAGCATACATTGCACCATTTAGATTGCCATCGATAAACTGGGGCTCAATTATCCTTCCTCCCATAATGCCGCACCATACATTAACCCGCCAAGGTCGCTGATGTTCTACTTGTCGCAGCCATCGTGGATTTTCCGTTGCCCAGTAGTGCATATTATGCCGGTTTACGTTACCGCTGTTGGTGAATGACGCTTCGTCACTAAATAGAACGAGTGCAAAAAATCTGTCATCGTCCCGTAATTCCTCTTGTGCCCAGTGGCAGAACTGTACACGACGTTCAAAGTCGTCGCCATGCAATTCCTGGTGCATAGAAATATGGTACGGGTGCAATCGATTTTGATGTAGCATTCTCAACACCGACGTTTTTGAGATTCCCGATTCTCGCGCAATTTGTCTGCTACTGATGTGCGGATTAGCCGCGACAGCAGCTAAAACACATACTTGGGCATCGTCATTTGTTGCAGGTCGTGGTTGATGTTTCACATGTGGCGGAACACTTCCTGTTTCCTTAAATAACGTAACTATCTGGCGAACGGTCCGGACACTTAGATGATGTCATCGAGGATACCGAGCAGCATACATAGCACACGCCCGTTGGGCATTTTGATCGCAATAGCCATACATGAACACGATATCGACCTTTTCCGCAATTGATAAACTGTCCATTTTAACACGGGTAATGCATCACGAAGTAAAGACCGTCCGCACAGGCGGAATTTTACGTGATACCACGTACCTATACGTTTGTGACTATTACAGCGCCATCTATCGCAAAGCGAAAATAGTGGTCCAACTGAAACATTCATATTTCTTTACGTACTACACGAATATGTAATAAAAATGGGTTTTCCTATTTAAAAAATGCCGTTTATGTCCGTCTGACCTATGGCAGCGCCATCTAGCGGGCCAACCATAGCGCCATCTGGTTTCCCCCTTCAATCTAGACGAGTTTCGTTCTTTGTAGTTTTTTCGTTTGACGCTTATTTCGTGAGATATTTCGCCCGGTCACTATCAAAGGACCACCCTGCATAGTACTAGGAGTTACCTGGATAAAACAGGAGAAGAAACTGGGCACACAAATGCGGGTTTTGTGAAGGTCTTCAGCGCCATGATCGGCCCTGGATAAACACTGCTGTAAGGCGTGTTAACACCGAGCTGAACAGGATGCTCCAGGGACTGGCAACATCCTCACATAAGTGTTGTTCCAGTTGATGCTGTTGGTAGGTGGGGATACAATACACATGGCCTGCACCTGAATAGGAAGGGGAAAGATAATTTAGCTTCTCTATTAGAAGATACTGTAATGAGGGCCAGAAATGGATGATCCCTGTGGTTAATAGGACCAGGCAGACAGATCTTTTATGTTAAAGTCAAAGACCAGACAGACAACATTCAAGAAAAATAGAGTAAAAGAAGCTTCATGTACACTAAATAGGGATAAAGCTAAGTGTAGTACCAATTTACTTCATCAAAATAGCAGGGGAATAAAAAATAAAGTAGATGAGCTGTTAGTGTGTTTCGATGATCTCAAAAATAAGAATCAGATTGATATACTATGTCTGTCTGAACCCCATGTAACTGTGGGGATGGAAAGTGTCAGTATAAATGGGTGTAATTTAGCCTCTTACAATTGCAGATCCAGCATGGATAAAGGACGAGTTGCCATTTACGCAAAACAAGGTATAAGTACCAAACTGTAGAAGTAAGCAAATTTAGTGTAGATCAGCACTTTTAAGTTTGTGCATGTGAACTAAAAAGTACTCCGTCTTCAGGCCACAAGTGGCCCATCGGGACCATCCGACAGCCGTATCATCCTCAGATGAGGATGCGGATAGGAGGGGCGTGTGGTCAGCACACCGCTCTCCCGGTTGTTATGATGGTTTTCTCTGAGCGGAGCCGCTACTGTTCGGTCGAGTAGCTCCTCAATTGGCATCACGAGGCTGAGTGCACCCCGAAAAATGGCAACAGCGCATGGCGGCTCGATGGTCACCCATCCAAGCGCCGGCCACGCTCGACAGTGCTTAACTTCGGTGATCTGATGGGAACCGGTATATCCGCATGTGAACTACAGCTAGATAATTGAAAAGGATGAGCCAGACAGTACGGGATTTTACTTTATTATATGAGCTTTCAAAAGGTAACTTCATTTTTCCATTACGGACAAGCTACGGCCGGCAGTTTCAGCTGCCCGTAAATTCTTTTGTCCCACGGTCTAGTAACAGGAAGTCAGCACCGAGGAAGGGCACCTTCATCACGCACCTCCCTCATGTGATTACGAGGTAACGCCGCCCCAGGCATTGTAACATACTGAGAAAAGTTGTCAGAAAATCAAAAAAGTATGTATGTTAGAGATGAAACTAACAACTCAGGCAATAAAATCGAACCAATGTGGAATGTTGTTAGAAGAGAGACAGGAAAAGTAACCGCTGGGGTAGGTAGTATTATTAAACAGAATGAGACCATCTTAACCAACAGTACACAAATAGCTAATGTATTTAACAACCATTTATTAAGTACAGGTGAAAAAATTGGTGAGGATAGTTCAAAAGAAAAAGCCAAGCAGTACGTGGCTTCAAAAATCGTCGAGAATGTAATGTACTCAAGAGTGGTTAGATATCTCAACAGTAAGGGGATACTTTGTAAATCACACTTTGGATTTCAAAACTGCTGTTCCACTGCCCACATCTTATAGTCTTTAAATAGTAAAATGTCACCAATAGGAATTTTCTGTGACTTATCCAAAGCATTTGACTGTGTGACCCACGACATTATGTTACAGAAATTACGATTCTACAATATAAATGGAAAAGCATATGAGTGGATTAAGTCATATCTACAGAGCATGAAGCAAAAAATTTCTTTATATGGTTAAGTGATTTAAGGAAGTTTCCCATTTCATCTAACAGCGGTGAAACTACGTTAGGTGTTCCACAGGGTTCGATCATGGGTCCCCTTCTGTTCTTGATATATGTGAATGACCTCTCTTCTTATCTGAAACAACAAGCTAAACAGACACTGCTGATGACACAAGCATGATTATTAGTCCAATGAAAGAAACACCAATAGAAAATGATATAAATAATGTCTTTGGAAAAGATATTGATTGGTTTTCTGCTAATGGGGTTGCTCTGAACTTTGAAAAAACACAGTACATCAAATTTTCTACTGCAAGAAATACAGTGCCGTAAATAAATATAGCACATTTACAGAAGTCAGTAGTCAAGGTAGAGCATACTAAGGTTTTGGGTGTGCACATGAAGTAGCCGCGGGTTTGAGGCGCCATACCACGGATTGCGCGGCCTCTCCCGCTGGAGGTACGAGTCCTCCGTCGGGCATGGGTGTGTGTGTTGTTCTTAGCATAAATTAGTTTAAGTAGTGTGTAAGTCTAGGGACCGATGACCTCAGCAGTTTGGTCCCTTGGGAATTCACACACATTTGAGCATTTTGGTGTACCTATAGATAAAAATCTTCACTGGAAAATTCATATTTTGAATCTCCTAAAGCAACTAGCTTCAGCAACTTTTGCAATCAGTATAATTGCTAATTTTGAGGGCACAGAAATTAGCAAGCTAACATACTTCCCATACTTTCACTCTCTGATGCTGAAATGTAACGCTGCTGGGACAATATAAATGATTGATTGTGTTGGCATTATTTTAGTGTTCTAACAAGATTTATTTTTTCTCAAAACAGATATAAATTATGCTAAACAAGTTATTGATTGAATAACGTAAACAGCTAATAGACGATTCAAGACTACACTGGACAAGGATCCTGGGTGCCAGAGACAGTATAACTAGTGAAGTGAGTCAAGTACTCTGGCCCTAAAAATGTGGATAATGCACTCTGAATTGACCTGGAGCTGAACAGACTTTGATTGATCAAATCTACTGAAGTTTATCTTTATAGGTGCAGCTGAGAACAAGAGGCGATTGAGATCTGTACAACCTGACAATGCAGGAGCGGCAGTACGTTACCCCGTTTGCTTCGTGCAGCGATGTAAATTGCAACTGGCAAGATGTGTGCGGCGGAGCTGAGACGTGGAGGCGGCACCTGTGAATCGATCGCGTCCACGAAAGAAATGCAAAAATCTCACAGTCTAGCGATCAGGCAGACAGATCGCAATTTATGGCTTACTTATACGACAGAGCGCACAAGGATATCGAACGTCAAGACTGATAAACCAAAAACGAATAAGTGTGGCCTCAGCAAACGAGCAGTCCGAGACGCTTGAAGTCACCCTGTCGGTACAGTGAGAACTTCACCACAGGCTCTCCAGTCTAAACTACTCGCAAGTGAAGTCAGTCTCAGGACAGGTCCCAAGGACCAACCGCGCATGCCAGATCCTCGACTAGAAGTGCTTTCCAGGGCAAAGTCCCCACCCGAGTGCTTCGCACCTCTCCAGAAAAAAAATTCCGTTTTCGCGCAAAGTGCACGAACGACACCGCCTTCACCCCATCGTGAGCCAATCACAGGGCTCCAGAGACCGGCCACACAACACGACAGGCAGTGGCTCATAACACACCGAATCTCAGTGTCAACACGCGCCCAAAGCGAGACGCACATGCTCTGTGGCACGATTTACCTTCTTGACTCCACGAAAAACATAAAATGACGTACATCCGTCCCTTGGACAGTGTGCAACAAACCACGGAAAGTAAACAGAAACAATATCATTGGCCATGGTGATATTTGTGAAGGCTCTTCTACGAAAATGCTTCGACAGAGTTAGATGCTCATGCTCTTCTGGGAGCCGAAATCGGACAACAATTGTGAGGTCCAAAGAAATAATAGCACTACTCAGTTGTTTGGAGTACTCTGTATTGCATGTGCCTGGCTTGGTATGCCACAAAAAGTGCCAACTGTTGATGACATATAATTTGCAACGGAATTTTAATTCAATCTGCCACCTGCCAGTGAAAGTTGGCGTGAAGATGTCACAAATACGCAACTCATTTGACCACGTTCAACAAGGACTCATACTGAAAACTAATGTAAATGACAACTAAACAAAATAATACCGAAATAGAACAAATAGAAAATTACACTAAGCAACACAATATCAACATTAAATTACATTAAGCAGTTCATCCATGAAGACTATTTACACACTGTACCTTCTCTTCCCGCAGCAGTTCTCTTGCATCTTCGTACTCTAACAGGTTAAAATCGCTCGTTCCAATGGTTTCTACGGCTCTGTTTTGAGCTGAGTCCGCAGCGGCTGTGTATCAATTCCTATTTGAATTTCCTGTGCGTGACACCTGCAATGGGTTAGGTGGCCTCAATTCCACGTATTCGCTTCGTTGGTCTTTCCATTGACCTTGACCGTTGCACGCCCTGCTATTGCTTTGTGCTTTTCTGTTGGTCCCTAGAATTCTGTTGACCCTGGTTCGAGTTTTGTTGCTCTCTCCAGTTTCCGTTTCGTCGATAGTTGTTGTTGTAGTTGTTATGATTATAATTTCCTCTTCTTCTTCTATTTTCCCATGACGGCTGGTTATTACCATTGAAGTCTGAATTTTGGTTTCGATTCAATCGATGTTTTCCCCCATTTCGTCCATCATCATTCCTCTCTGGCGAATCCGGCCAGTTACGGTCATTATTTCTACTTCTTTCACGCGAGTTGTGAATTTCAGTCATGTTCTTGAGTTCGCACAGCGCACTCTCGAAAGCATCGATTGAATCGGTGCACCTATTGATGAGCAGTTGCTGGTAACGTAAAGGTAACGTAATGTAACAGTGCCTTATAATTTCCTTGGGACTGTACGGTTGATCCAGGAATCGGTTCTTCTTAACCAGGGATTCGAGGACGTCGACAGGACTGCAGAATCCTGACGCTTCTTAGTCCTTTCCTAACATTATCTCCTTTCCTGTGTGTCTTGCGACCAGTATGTGCTTATAAGTGCGACCTTAAATTCTTGGTATGAGCGACAACTCTCCGCAACTTCACGCGTATGTTCTGCAATCGACCCTTCGAAGAAACCACAGATAAACTGGAGCTTGTACTTCAGTGGCCAAGATTCTGGTAGCACGTGATCATACTGTGTCATCTAGGTCTTTGGATGTAATGCGTTGTTTGTCTTCTTGTAGACTTGGAAATTCTGGATGGTCAAGAAAAGTTTGTGGTCGAAAGGTTCGACGTATCCGCCATACGAATTTTCCTCTCGTCTGCAGCGCGTGACTCCATGTATCCGTGCCCAAACGATCCTCGTTCACTGTTATGGTATCCCCTCGTGGTGTCATATTTCTGACCTCCGTAGACGTGTACAATTGTTTTTCGGCTCGGTCTCTGACATGCTGCGTGTTACCGACGGAGCGTGTTCTACTACGCGTTTCGCCACGGCAGGAGCATATTCTTGCTGCATTCGGCCACGTGCAGCGGGTGTGTCCTCATATAGCGGTTCGGAGAGTCCCAAAACAATTTCTTCACTTCTGTGATGCTCTCGATGGAGCTGTACCAGACGAGATTGTGTTTGCAATTGCGCGACCTGCTCATGTGCCTGCCGAACGTCTTTCGCCAACTCGTGTTGTTGCCTGGCGACTCGGGTCTTCAGAGATCTCAGCCTGTTTGATTTCTATCTGTTCTATACGCTTCGCAGCCTCGCTCGTTTTTCCCTGTTTTTATTGAACTATTTTTTTGCCTTGCTTTTGGAGAGTTGCAAATGCTTTTTTTGTCTTACACACACCAGTTCTTGCCAGTTTAACTTGTTCTTTGACCACTGATGCGTCCTTTCGTGCTACTTGCGCTACCAATCGCGCTGTTTTGGCATCGCACTTCACCTTGTCCGCGACCTCATGCGTTTCTGCTGTCGTTTTCTTGATATTCTCTAGCTCTTTTTGGATTCCTGCGATCTCTTTTTTGACTCCATCTATATCGTCTGTGACCATTCTTATGACTAATTTGGGTCTTTCCTCCTCTTCATCCCGACACTTTTTCACTGCCCCTTGCATGAACTGCATGAGAGGCTCAAATTGAGATCCACCGCTAACACCTCTAGGACTAGATGAACGAGAGTTCATCATTCTGTGACGTCTCGTTCGTGATTCTGGTCTGCCAGTCTCACAGCTGGTGTGTCTCGTACTATCAGCACCTACATTTCGTTGTGCTCCAGTCTCCCATTCACTTTTGTCACCTGACTGAGACATGTCGTCATACTCTGCAGGTTCTACGTTCGACATTTCTGCCCTGTCTGCTTGGACACCGCTAATAATCTGACGTGGATCTATGGTTAATAAAACACAATTACTTCCGCTACTCTGTAGCAAATGTGCCTTGCTTCTTGTAAGCATGCACTCTTCTTCTGACCCCAAACGAATTTAAACACTACACATTCCTAAGCCACACAGATTCTACTCTAAATTACCCTCCCGTAAGCTACTGATTCCTAGTTCCTGACAACGAATTCAAATAACGGTATGCTTGTCTATGCTAAGAAACAAAAATCTCGATCTGTCCTAACAAATTAGCACAACGCTGTTTGCCATCAGAAACAAACAGTCAAGTGACATAGAAGTCACAAGCACAACATGATAATACACATACACATTAATTATTAGTATTATATCTAGGCACCAGCAATGCGGATCAAATCTACACAGTACACGACATTAAACATGGGAAACAGAAACTTCACTACGCAATACTATCTACAGTTTGATAGTCACGGAAGGTGCCATCAATCTGAGATCCTGGCAGGGTGGCCACAATGAGAGATAATGCTGGTAGGGACTATACAAATGATTGTGTTGGCATTATTTTAGTGTTCTAACAACATTTATTTTTTTCTAAAAACAGATATAAATTATGCTAAAGTAGTTATTGATTGAATACCGTAAAAAACTAACAGGTGATTCAAGACTACATTGGACAAATATCCTGGGTGCCAGAGACAGTATAACTAGTGGAGTGAGTCAATTACTCTGGCCCTAAAATGTGGATAATGCACTCTGAATTGACCTGGAGCTGAACAGACTTTGATTGATCAAATCTACTGAAGTTTATCTTTATAGGTGCAGCTGAGAACAAGAGGCGATTGAGATCTGTACAACCTGACAATGCAGGAGCGGCAGTACGTTACCCCGTTTGCTTCGTGCAGCGATGTAAATTGCAGCTGGCAAGATCTGTGCGGCGGAGCTGAGACGTGGAGGCGGCACCTGTCAATCGATCGCGTCCACGAAAGAAATGCAAAAATCTCACAGTCTAGCGATCAGGCAGACAGATCGCAATTTATGGCTCACTTATACGACAGAGCGCACAAGGATACCGAACGTCAAGACTGATAAACCAAAAACGAATAAGTGTGCCCTCAGCAAACGAGCAGTCCGAGACGCTTGAAGTCACCCTGTCGGTACAGTGAGAACTTCACCACAGGCTCTCCAGTCTAAACTACTCGCAAGTGAAGTCAGTCTCAGGACAGGTCCCAAGGACCAACCGCGCATGCCAGATCCTCGACTAGAAGTGCTTTCCAGGGCAAAGTCCCCACCCGAGTGCTTCGCACCTCTCCAGAAAAACAGACTTTGATTGATCAAATCTACTGAAGTTTATCTTTATAGGTGCAGCTGAGAGCAAGTGGCGATTGAGATCTGTACAACCTGACAGTGCAGGAGCGGCAGTACGTTACCCCGTTTGCTTCGTGCAGCGATGTAAATTGCAGCTGGTAAGATCTGTGCGGCGGAGCTGAGACGTGGAGGCGGCACCTGTCAATCGATCGCGTCCACGAAAGAAATGCAAAAATCTCACTGTCTAGCGATCAGGCAGACAGATCGCAATTTATGGCTCACTTATACGACAGAGCGCACAAGGATACCGAACGTCAAGACTGATAAACCAAAAACGAATAAGTGTGCCCTCAGCAAACGAGCAGTCCGAGACGCTTGAAGTCACCCTGTCGGTACAGTGAGAACTTCACCACAGGCTCTCCAGTCTAAACTACTCGCAAGTGAAGTCAGTCTCAGGACAGGTCCCAAGGACCAACCGCGCATGCCAGATCCTCGACTAGAAGTGCTTTCCAGGGCAAAGTCCCCACCCGAGTACTTCGCACCTCTCCAGAAAAACAGACTTTGATTGATCAAATCTACTGAAGTTTATCTTTATAGGTGCAGCTGAGAGCAAGTGGCGATTGAGATCTGTACAACCTGACAGTGCAGGAGCGGCAGTACGTTACCCCGTTTGCTTCGTGCAGCGATGTAAATTGCAGCTGGTAAGATCTGTGCGGCGGAGCTGAGACGTGGAGGCGGCACCTGTCAATCGATCGCGTCCACGAAAGAAATGCAAAAATCTCACTGTCTAGCGATCAGGCAGACAGATCGCAATTTATGGCTCACTTATACGACAGAGCGCACAAGGATACCGAACGTCAAGACTGATAAACCAAAAACGAATAAGTGTGCCCTCAGCAAACGAGCAGTCCGAGACGCTTGAAGTCACCCTGTCGGTACAGTGAGAACTTCACCACAGGCTCTCCAGTCTAAACTACTCGCAAGTGAAGTCAGTCTCAGGACAGGTCCCAAGGACCAACCGCGCATGCCAGATCCTCGACTAGAAGTGCTTTCCAGGGCAAAGTCCCCACCCGAGTGCTTCGCACCTCTCCAGAAAAACAGACTTTGATTGATCAAATCTACTGAAGTTTATCTTTATAGGTGCAGCTGAGAGCAAGTGGCGATTGAGATCTGTACAACCTGACAGTGCAGGAGCGGCAGTACGTTACCCCGTTTGCTTCGTGCAGCGGTGTAAATTGCAGCTGGTAAGATCTGTGCGGCGGAGCTGAGACGTGGAGGCGGCACCTGTCAATCGATCGCGTCCACGAAAGAAATGCAAAAATCTCACAGTCTAGCGATCAGGCAGACAGATCGCAATTTATGGCTCACTTATACGACAGAGCGCACAAGGATACCGAACGTCAAGACTGATAAACCAAAAACGAATAAGTGTGCCCTCAGCAAACGAGCAGTCCGAGACGCTTGAAGTCACCCTGTCGGTACAGTGAGAACTTCACCACAGGCTCTCCAGTCTAAACTACTCGCAAGTGAAGTCAGTCTCAGGACAGGTCCCAAGGACCAACCGCGC
This sequence comes from Schistocerca piceifrons, assembly GCF_021461385.2. Taxonomy (NCBI): domain Eukaryota; kingdom Metazoa; phylum Arthropoda; class Insecta; order Orthoptera; family Acrididae; genus Schistocerca; species Schistocerca piceifrons. Next base: position 289,143,389 of record NC_060139.1, on the reverse strand, counting down.
ATGCCAGATCCTCGACTAGAAGTGCTTTCCAGGGCAAAGTCCCCACCCGAGTGCTTCGCACCTCTCCAGAAAAACAGACTTTGATTGATCAAATCTACTGAAGTTTATCTTTATAGGTGCAGCTGAGAGCAAGTGGCGATTGAGATCTGTACAACCTGACAGTGCAGGAGCGGCAGTACGTTACCCCGTTTGCTTCGTGCAGCGATGTAAATTGCAGCTGGTAAGATCTGTGCGGCGGAGCTGAGACGTGGAGGCGGCACCTGTCAATCGATCGCGTCCACGAAAGAAATGCAAAAATCTCATAGTCTAGCGATCAGGTAGACGGATCGCAATTTACTCTCTACCAGAGCCCTGAAATCATGTAGATTTCAGTGTGTGTCACACCCCTTCACTGGTCATACCAAGGACCTATTTGGCTCACTTATACAACAGAGCACACAAGAAACTTCCTGGCCGATTAAAACTGTGTGCCCTACCGAGACTCGAACTCGGGACCTTTGCCTTTCGCGGGCAAGTGCTCTATCATCTGAGCTACCGAAGCACGACTCACCCCCGGTCCTCACAGCTTTACTTCTGCCAGTATCTCGTCTCAGCTCAGATGGTAGAGCACTTGCCCGCGAAAGGCAAAGGTCCCGAGTTCGAGTCTCGGTCGGGCACACAGTTTTAATCTGCAGGAAGTTTCATATCAGCGCACACTCCGCTGCAGAGTGAAAAACTCATTCTAGAGCACACAAGGATACCAAACGTCAAGAGTGGTAAACCAAAAACGAACAGTCTGAGATGCTTGAAGTCACACTATCGGTACAATATGAACTTCACCACACTCTTCCCAGTTTAAATTACTCGCAAGAGAAGTCAGTCTCAGGACGGGTCCCAAGTACCAACGGCACATGCCAGAGCCTCGACTAGAAGTGCTTTCCATATCAAAGTCCCACAATTAAGTGCCTCGCACCTCTCCAGATAAAAATTCCGTTTTCCCGCAAAGTGCACGAACGACACCACCTTCACCCCACCTTGATCCAATCACAAGGTTGTAGAGGTGCTAAACATCCCCTCCCACACTACAGCACAAACTCATGTCGAACCAGGGCAAGAGTTAAGAAACCTGCGTCTGTGGAAAAAAAGAATCCTCCAATTACTGGCTTTTTTAAGTTTTAGCAGAGGGGGACGATGATTTTCTCCAAAGTAGTGATGCTTCCCACAGTAACAAGTGAACAGATAAAATCTTAAAGGTCTTTATCTTAATTGCCTGTGCCTTGGAGCTTGTTAGTCCTAGCTATGAGGTGTAATAAACATTCTATCTCCTAACGTTTCTCAGAAGCCAGAATTTTTCTTGTACAACCTAGGTGGCCAGGAAGTGTTTCACTGGCCTATTTGCACTATCAGCGAACACGAAAACAGGCGAATTTTTATTATGCGTGGCTCTGCACACGATGCCCAGTTTATGACTCCACTGTTTAGATGCGTTCCTACAGACCGTCGCCCACAGCCCAGGCTTTGGCTGGCGCCACGGCAGGTATCGTGGCATTGTTCTGCTGGAGACCTGTCTCGATGAGAGGCTGCCCTGTCTACCCTGTACAGCTGTGGGCCTATCTGGCAAGATTTACTGAGAGATGGGGTCGCTGCCAATTGCTTTCACTCCCAACATACCGTTTCTATGAGCTGAGAACCTTAAAAACACCTCATGCTTTTAGCTCATGCTTTAGGCTCCGTCAATGTCTGCTCAGGCTGTTAACTTTCTAGAGTCTTCCTCAAGGTGCATCAAGTTGTAACAAAATCCTTATAATTTTCCGTAAACGGAAAATGGGTGAGAGAGTAACTTGTCTTCTCTCAATGTCATATGGAATAATATTTTGGGGTAACTCAACACTTATCAAAAAGTATTCACTGCTCAAAAGAAAGTGGTTAGAATAATGTGTGGGGCTCATAGTCACAGATATTGTAAGTATCTGTTAAAAGGTTAGGAATTCTTACAACAGCTTCACAGTTCATCTATTCAGTAACAAAATTTGTTCTCAACGACATGGGCCAGTTTAAAAAACAACAGACATTTATGATTATAATACCAGAAAAAAGAAAGACTTACACTATCCTCTACTTAACCCATCTTTGGCACAGAAAGGTGTAAAATATGCTGCTGTAAAACTTTTTGATAAATTACCAGATGAAATAAAATGTCTGACAGACAGCAGTAATAGTTTCAAAAATTAACTGAAATCATATCTCCTTGACAGCTCCTCCTATACCATAGATGAATTCTTGAATACGAATGAATAAATCTCTAGGTACAGTATAATATATGCATTTTGTGCCATTTAAAGGAATAGGGTAGGTAATAAAAATTTTAAGCTTAAAAAAACCCTTGATTCTTGTGTGCAGTTCTTATGCACTTAATATGTTCCACGTCATAATGGTTACCGTGAGACTAATCAATATAACATGTAACTAACTAGTGTAGAGTAGACATGTGTCGTATGTAGATGGAGTTTGCAGCTCATGGGAGTAGATGGAAGTTGTTTTTGCAACCATTTGTATGAAGTGTTTAAGAACAGGGACATTACAAGGGTAAGCATTTATTTTCTCGTAATTAGTTATCAATCGAACATCAAGTATCCTTCAGAGTGAAAGATTTATTCGTACAAGAAAAAACGGAGACAATAATCATATTCCGAAAACAGCAAAGCCACCGTACATTATCAACTAAGTATTAGATACAAAAACCTTATGATGTGGGCATATCCACTTTTAAAATTACGCAAACTGAAATACATTTGTAGTTAGATTTGTCAGTGGTGGTTTGACATTTTATTTAAAGTGGCGTGTTACACACAACTGAGGATGTACTAGTTCAAGTTGGACAAGAATTGTGACGGTATAAGGATATGACCGAAATCTGTTGCGTAGGATTCATTGTGAATGAAAGTCTAATTGGTAAATTGCGAACTGCACAAAATTGCGAGAATTTAGAGCGGTGCGATGTCACATGAATAACACCCTGTTGTTAGTGTCGTGTTCTGGACACTGATTATTTCGAGATAAGGAAACAATCGTCAGAAATAAATAATATTTCAGGTTGTGTCAGGTATGTGTGTGCAAAGTGCTTATGTTTCATAGCAAAGCACTGTCGGCCGCATCTAAGTTGGTCGTGCTGCTTTAAAAAGCAAAACAAATCCATCTGCGATTTATCGACAGTATAGTTTAGTACAGTCCGCAGTTCGCGGCTGAAGATGAAGAATCAGCTGTTATAGTAACTTACATACATGCTGTTTAATGTACAGAGAAGATAAATGAGCGCCACGAAAGCTTAACAGGGAAATTATTCGTTGGATTCTAATTAAAAGGAATTATAGTTCCTGGATAGAAACTGGGGAGGACGTAGTTCGCTTAACAAGGAACAAAGTGGCTTTATTGTTTATGAGTGATGAGCGTTATTTGTTTAGCTGAGGCCATCTATACACTCCAAAAACGAAACCTGTACACCCGCCGAAACCCAAGAGAAAATTCGTCTGACAAGCCACAGGAGGAGCATCCGGTGTATTATAATCGTATGTAAACAACATAGTAACCCAACACGCCCTCAGAATAACTGTAATATCTGCAGGAACTAAACACCACAAGAAAAAAGACTTTCGCGATACATTTCTGAGGTAGTCAATGGCTTCACTTTATGCCCAAATTTTAGCGTCTTTCGTCACTTAAATAAGTAATGTCAAATACTTAATTGATCATTTCACTATATTTTAGCAACTGTGCTATCTATTATTTTGTAAATGGCCTGCTTGTAGCCATACACACAAATGAATTCTGTATACGCAACCTCAAAACTAACCCGAGTCACATAATGCCAATATAAATCGTACAAATGGACTTAAGTATGAGTCAAAAGTATGCAGGCAGTCGGAACTCAACTCTTACACTGGATGTTAATAAATGTCTCTTCTTCAGAAACGCTTTTCTTGCCACTGCCAGTCTACATTTTATATCCTCTCTACTTCGTCCGTCATCAATTATTTTGCCGCCCAAATAGCTAAATTCATCTACTACTTTAAATGTCTCGTTTACTAATCTAATTCGCTTAGCATCACCTGATTTAATTCGACTACATTCCATACATTGACATATAAACAGCAAATAAGTGCGCTAGGCTTATGATTCGTATCTTAAAAGAGTAAAAGTGTTATTACAAGCATTTTGCTGAATGTGCAGTCTTTGCAGTTTTAAATAATTCTTGGAACCCATTTTAAGTTATTTTCAGGCACTTTAAAACTCGTTTGTGCCCATTTTTTGTCACAGCAGTGCAACTTTGGGCGTATCTGTATATGCATGAAGCGTCAATTACAAGAGACAGCGCGTCACAAAGTTTTATTGGTGAAAAAATGCTGACTAAAAACATAGTTTTTTGACCTCAGTATTCCTGCGATGATCGTAGAACCCTTCCCATGTGTTCATTACGTCAGTTAAAACTATATTTACCCCTCAGACCGGATATTACGTGCATATTTTAGGTGCATAAGTATTTTAACTTTGAACCTCGGAAGCTCCGGTACGAACAACGATTTCAAAAAAACTTCCAAAGAGATTTTCTAAAACGGGAAAAAGGCGTTTCTAAACGAACGTCGAAGGAATGTATAGTTAAAATTTGAGCCAACTGCCATGGTTAGTTATTTAAATACTGGTTTTTGCCGTTTTTCTGCATAAGTATGGTGTCTCTAAACTTGTGGATCTCAGTAACTGATAATTATATCGAAAAACGTTTCAAAGGTTACAGACAATATCACATTAAGAACATACAGTAAAACTTTTGACGATTTGCCATGGAGCTAAATTATAGAAGTGGTCATCCCTACAACTGATCCTTTTCGTATCCAAAAACCATGGGTTTGCAGGGGTTTTTCAGCAGCCGCCGATGAATAAATAGTGCTTTTATAAGCGGCCTAAGGTCCGTCCTTGAACACCTGTAATGCAAAAGAAAACCAGTTTACTCAATTTACCGGGGCTGGAGGGAGAGTGTAACGTTTGCATTTGACAGCTGCAGTATGCCTCTTGTTCTGACAGGTATACAAATACTCGCTAGGGCAAGGGATACCCATAACACTTTTTCTCTGATCAATAGCATTCGGGATATGGCACACTTTAGCGCACGGCGTTTTGTAACGTACTGGTAATTTGTGCTGTGATTCGTTTAGGCTCTGCAATTCACAATGGCAGTACGAAGTTAGTGAACATCACTGGCAAGCTGTGTATCATCTCCGAGTTGATGATACATTAAATACCTTTTGTCGGCTTAATATCGGACAAATTTAGGAGCCTGAGCAGCTGCTGGAGATCACCGTGATGCTTGTAATATTTCTGTAAGTTCCGTCCATCACACTTAAGAATTAGACCGGTAATTCAATAAATTTTAAAGAGAATATCAGTGAATAATTTCAACATAAGATTACGTAGACCACAGACGATAATTGCAGTTAATCCGTGCCTTCCTTCCTTTGTCTTCCTCTTACCAAAGAAGGCTTGTCCCCGTTTAATCATATCTTGATACCCAGAAGCTTCAAGCCGCCATTACGCGCAAGTCTACAGACACGAAGGCATGAGCAAAAATAATATAAAAATCAAAGAGAAATTTTGTGTAAGCTCCCATATCGGAGAATTGGAACAAAAAAAAGAAAAGAAAACTGGCTAGGTGTGAGTTATATAGACAGTTCAACCATCATTCCGGGAACAGAGGATCTTAACGATTTTTTTCAACTATCGACATCTATATTGGCACGATATCGGTCCCAGGAGCCGCGCTAGGTAGCCACGCGGTTTTGGGCACTTTGTCATGGTCCGCGTGGCTCCCCCCCTCCCCCCCCCCCCCCTCCCCCACGGAGGTTCTTCGAGTCCTCCCTCGGGCATGCGTTTGTGTGTTATCCTTAGCGTAAGTTAATTTAAGTTAGATTAAGTAGTGCGTAAGCTTAGGGACCGATGCCCTCATCAGTTTGGTCCCATAAGACCTTACCACAAATTTTCAAATTTCGGTCCCAGGGATTCGAAGATTTTTGAGAACGTTTCAATTTCAAGTCTGGAGTCGGATAATGCATGCGAAAACAAATATTCTTTTTCGTGCTATATAATTACAAACTCACAATTTTCGGATTTTTTTTCATTTACTTTTACAGTGAAACCTTTCTACCTGCCAAACTTCAAGATTCAGGGAAGTTCCCTATAGATTTAGATGAGTGTGACATAAATGGCCGTATCGTTTGGTTACACTGCGTAAGAAGCTAACGTTTATTATACAGCCAAGGGATAATAAACTGCAGTATGTAGCATTAATTTCAACTCGATACATCTACCCGTTCCTCAGAAAAAAGGGGTATTGACAGAGAGACAGATGGACAAACACTCAGTTTGATAATAAATAATAAAAAAATTATTTTTCGTACGATATAATTAAAAATTACCAATTTTCGGATTTTTTCCTTTGATTTTAGTGTGAAACCTTGCTTCTTGCCAAATTTTATGATTAGAGGTCAACGCGAAGTAGGTTTTGATGAGTGATCTTGCGATTATCAAAGTGTGTGACATAAATGGCCATGTCATTTGATAGCATTGGTTTAGAAGCTTCGCTTTGTTACATCTCCAAGGTACCGTAGACGTCAGTATCTGGCACAAATTTCAATTTACTACGTCTACCCGTTTCTAAGAAAAAGGACTCTGAACAGTCGGACAGACAGACGGAATGACTTACAACAAAGCGATCCTATAAGGGTTCCCTTCTTACTAATTGAGGCACAGAAACTCAAAAACAAAGAAAGTAAAATAAATCAAAGGTAAATATCAAACTGTTTTCAGTTTCTTATGCATTTTATTAATCAAAATATAAGCCTTTTGTTCTCAGACCCTATCCCAGTCAAAATCAAAAGTCCCGAAGCAGAGAGAGTGGCAACACGGGCAAAGAAATTATGTGCTGGGATTCAGTTCAGCGAAATTCACTTATAAATATAAGAAAAATGTTATGAGTGAAATACCTGCAATCTTTGTTAGAATAATACTAAGTAATTGGAAACTAATTTTAGTAATTTGAAACACAGAAACGGTAATTTTTGTTTCAAACCACTAACCGTTATTTTTGGCTCATAGGACATTCGGACGACAGACAAGAAAAGAAGAGAGGAGAATTCAGAAAGAAATAAAATGCAAACCAACCCACAACTTCCGAAAGATGTTAAACGAAAGTGAATGCATTTTTTTTTTCTTTTTCTTCAACTTTACGGTAATAGAAGTTTTGCTTTAATTGTGTTTGCAAATAGAAGAAGGAAGAACGTGCAGAATTTTGTTAATTGTAGAGGTGTAATCACTAGAAACCTTTTCGAGCGTAATGGAACACGTGGCACGTACGCCCCTATGTTGACCATAGTGCTACGAGAGTATTGTAGTTCGATCAGCCATTGTTGCAAGCAATTATTAGTTAACACAAATCTCCTTTGCATTTGTTCGAAACCTGATATTACCTCGTAGACGGGTCGGAGTAGAATCCTGCAACAAACACCACTGGCATTCTAATTTACTTACTTTCAGTCTGTTAATGTCGGTAGGCATTGTTCCATTTGAAAAGTATATGTTTGCATGTAAAGTATTATTACAATCTGTTCATTATCTAAGAGTAAGACTCCGTGACAAGCATCATACATCAATAGCACTTCCCATTTCCGCAATACTTGCTCTGAAAATTTTGAGTGATTCACCCTGTATGGTTTCCTCCTCCGTATAACTCACGAAAAGACCATGGAGGCACAATCAGAGAGACTGGCGCCCATACAGAGGCTTATCAGCAACCGTTTTCCAGCGTTGGCGACTGGATCCGGAAAGTGACACAGGTAACACAGTACGCTCCAACACGCAGCGAAAAGTGGCTTGCGGAGTACAGATGTAGATGAAGATATATGTGTAGTACAACATGTTTCAAGACAGTTTACATGTAAAAACATAGGTCGATATTAGTTGCCCAACTGATGGACAAACTTAATCAATAAAACATATACGACGTATAGCTGAGCTATATTACGATAATAGACAGACAGACTGACTGACTGGACTCACCGTGTCGTTGTGGCTGGAAAGCAGGGGCAGGGAACTGGCTTCTGGAAGCTTTCCACACGTTCAGCGTCACAGGAAGGAGCGCGGGCTTACGCAGCACTGTAACACTGGCACTGGCGGCGAGGGACACGTGGAGGAGGAGGAAGAAGAACAGGAGAAAGGGGAAGAGGAAGAGATGAAGAAGAGAAGAAGAACAGGAAGGAAGGAAGAGAGCGAATCACAAAGTCCTCAGCAGGCGCCTCGTTGCGGGGCAGACGACGTCGGTCGCCAGTCCGGGGCGGCGTTCACAGCAGCTAGTGCCGACCATCATCCTTCAGCGTCTGCGCTGCGGGCCGACCTGCAACAGCGACACACCAACACCTGTCAGCTGAGTTACTCGGAAACTGCCAGCGGACATCGCGTACTAAATTGTAAATTTGTCGTAAGATCTTATGGGACGAAACTGCTGAGGTCATCGGTCCCTAAGCTTACACACTACTTCATCTAACTTAAAGTAACTTAAGCTATGGACAACACACACACACATGCCCGAGGAGGACTCGAACTTCTGACCGGGGCCGGGGGGGAGCGCGGACCGTGACAAGACGTCTTAGACCGCGCGGCTACATCAAGTACTCTCTGACTGTTTGGCAACTCTGCTTGCTCGAGCTACCTTTTTAATGTCATTCATTGTCTTCGTCGCCTTCTTTATTTTTTAATAAGCTATACAACTTTATACGTTTCAACTCAATCCACCATCAGAATCCTTCAGATAAGAAGAACGCAGAGATTTTTTATACAAAAATACGGCTTCATATAAATACAGGGTGTCCATAAATACGAGAAAAAGTACCACCACAGTCGTATCTTGAGAATGTCTTTATTCTATCTCACACGACTAGCTTCTGGAGCACATAACGCCATCCTCAGGTCGCACCACTGCCAAAAGTGAATTTGATTTCCTTGGCGCAGTTACTGTCAGATCCTTGTTCCTAGCACAAGTTCATCAGGAGTCAAATGCATTGGAGACAACACGGTGCCGAGTATGACTCCTGATGACAGCTAGCCCACGTGCGCTAGTACGAGGGTTGAATAAAAATAATGCCTCCACCTTCGTTAATTGGGTTTGGACGAGAATATTTTAATAAACCAAATGCAGAAATAATCCTTAGAATGTGATCTTTAATCACCGATATTCACCTTTCCACATAATCACCAGCCGGTTGAATACATTTCGGCCAACGATGAACAAGTTTTCTGATGCCGTCACGGAAGAAGTCAACACACTGTTTCTGCAACCACAGTTTCACAGTTCTCTCAACGTCTTCATCAGAAGCGTAATGATGTCCCCGCAGATCGTCTTTCATTATCGAGAACAGATAGAAGTCAGACGGTGCTAAATCTGGACTGTATGGTGGATGCCGTACGCTGGTAAGATTCAGTGCACTTGCATTTCAGGAGTTATCATCCGTGGTACCCATTGTGCACAGATCTTCCGATAGCCAAGCAAAGCAATAATGTGACCCACACGTTCTTGTGAAATGCCGATTGTGCTTGCAGTTTCTCTCTGAATGATACGGCAATCGTCCTCAATCAATCTGTCAACATTTTGCTGGTGAAACTCGGTGGTTGCTGTCCCAGGACGTCCAAATCTTTGTCACGCAGGTCAGATGTCCCCGCCTCAACATCTTTAAACATAGTCGTCCAACGACGCACAGTACTCACATCAACACAATCACCATAAACTGCTTTCATTCTCCGATGAATCTCCTTTGGGGTGACACGTTCTGCTGCCAACAATTCAGTGACTGCACGTTGCTCAAATCTCATTGACCGACCGTCTGCGCAGGGTTCCATACTTTACACTGTAACAACACAACCGTTCAATGCTAAGGCTTCCCGCCAACTGGAGCTGAAGAGAAGAGGCTACGGAACAAGCCAGTACCTGCCGCATACCAATGCTGCCAACTGCTGAGGAGTTACGATGGTGGAGGCATTACTTTTCAGTCAACCCTCGTAACAAGGATCTCAAAGTAACTGCGCCAAGGAAATCAAATACACTTTTGGCAGTGGTGAGACCTGAGGATGGCGGTAATGTGCCGCAGAAACTAGTCGTGTGAGACAGAATAAAAACATTCTCAAGATACAGCTGTGGTGGTACTTTTCTCATATCATCAGCTGAAGTCCCTCGTCCATGCAATAAGATGAACATCCATAAAGTGTCCATAAATGTTCGCCCTGATAACAAAACAATATAACTCCTTAGTGGGACAGTAAATGAAACATGCCTCTACTCACTAAGTTTTAAACCTTACGTAAACATTTAATACAGATAACATGCTCCAACACTTAAATCACTTTAGCACGTGCACCCCTGGTAACACGCAAAATATCAAGCCGGTATTCAATCTCTTGCCACCCATTCTGGTGTACTGCGCCAGTAGCATCTCTGAGGCGTTGTTGCAGTTTCACAATATCAGAAACTGCTGTTTTGCACACAATAATTTTCACATACACCCTAAGAATACGAGCTTTTGAAATGTGGTGCTACAGAAGAATGCTGAAGATTAGATGGGTGATATGTAACTAACGAGGAGATATTGAATAGTATCGTGGAGACAAGATATTTGTGCCACGACTTGAACAAAAGAAACGATCGGTTGGTAGTACACATTGTGAGGCATCAAGTGATCACGAATTTAGTATTGGAGGGAAGCGTGGAGGGTAGAAATCGTAGAGGGAGAACAAGAAATGAATACACTAAGCGGATTCAGAGATGTAGGTTGCAGTAGGTACTGGGAGATGAAGAGGCTCGTGCAGAATAAAATAGCATGGAGAGCTGCATCAAACCAGTCTCAGGACTGAAGACCACAACACACACACACAAATAAAGAAATGTAAGGGGGTAATGCCAAGAGATTTCGGGGGCCACGGAAATGGGAAAAATTGCAAATTTGTGGTAAGGTCTTATGGACCAAACTGCCGAGGTCATCGGTCCCTAACCCTGCACATTACTTAATGTAACTTACGCTATGGACGACACACACACCCATGCCCGAGGGAGGACTCGAACCTCCGACGGGAGAAGCCGCACGGACCGTGACAAGACCGCGCGGCACGGAATTGGGCCATCTCTGATAATCCACCTGTGGGGGAAGGTTTCATTAAGAAAATCGTGGACTTCAAGAGCCCAGTGAGGGTGAGCGCCGCCTTGCTGAGAGAGGATAGTATTTTGCATATCCTGTAGCGGGGTAATGGCCGAATTGACAAACATGTCTAGGTAAACATACCCACTTACACTGATTTCAAGAAACAAAAATGGATTAATCACTCGATCAGACATTAACCCACACCGTTTTCATACGACATGAGGCTTTTCTGATCCCCAGATCCGCCCATTATTCCGGTTAACTGAGCCACAAACATGGAATATATCCTCATCGGAAAAACATAAACACTTCAAGAAATCACTGTCCTCATCCAAACGGCTTACAATGCTTATTGCAAATAGTTTATGTTTTGGGCGAGCATCTGGTTGTAATACCTAAAAATTTTGACTTGGTACGCACACAATTTAAGACGTTTGCGAACCATTTTATGCACTTTGCACTTGAAGGTCCCGCTAAGATTGTCTAATCGATTTCGGTGACGACCCCGTCAATGCGGTATGAACTGCCTGCACAGTTTCCTCCGAGGCATGTGGTCTGCCACAGTTTGTCCGTTTCTGAACCGACCCTGCTGCTAAAAAAGTTTCCATCCGTGTTCCGATTAACTTGACACCAACTACTCTCTTTCCATAACTGGAAACAAACTTCTGCTGCACAGTAATCGTGATTTGGTTTCTGCTAGGCACACACCTTGCTTGCTTAGGTTGTTTGTATTTCGTTCTGAAGAAGACGTTCTAATAAAAGTTGAAACCATTGTAAAGAGGTTTTAACAAATCTTCCAGTTTGCAACTGATTGGCTGCAAGCTATTTCTTCAAGAAGATTTCATTCTACAGTTGCTGCTCGAGTCATGTACAACATTTTAAATGTTTGATATATATTCTGTCGAAAATATGTCTGAATTTTAGCTGGAGATTGAGTGCGAGCATTGTCTCATCGGCTATTTATTCATGTAAATTTGTATCTCGGCAGCTAAATATTACAGTCAACATTCGATGATCAGTTCCTCTTTCGTTATATATAATCATACTCTGTCATTGTGGTAATATTCAGTGAATCTCAAATACTCAAATATACTTCCTGCATCGAAAACATGGAAAACCAACAGGTGAAAAGAAGTTCTAATTCTAAATGCATGCCAGCACATATCGCTACGTTGTGAGGGAGCTGTACAGCGACCATGTTTCCTTAGCCGCACTGAACTACCACTCACCTGTTATCCCGCACCCAGCGAGTGAGCGCCGGCCTGTTGCCGAGTGAGGAAGCCGCCGGCCGTTTGCTTCCGACTGCATCCAAAGCGATGTGGAACGCCGATTCGGCTCACACTTGAGTCAGTGTAGGTTAATCCCTGACAGCTGTAGTGGATTGGGTGTGGCAGCTTCGCTTGCCTGCCTCAAACAATAATGTGAGGCGATTCTGTAAACGTCTCTATAGTAACGCCTCGCAGCAACTGTTGACAGCTACAGTAGTACTGTTACCGCCTTCAACCGTTAGAGCTTTGCATTTAGAAGCTGGCAACGGCGCTACGAGCCGTCAGGGACCTTCTTACACCGTCTCGACTGTAACTCTGGTATCAACTATCAATTGAGATGTTGAAGCAACTCTAGCTTTCATAATCGGACCGGTATTGCTTTTTTCACCGGCATTCGAAAGCTCTCGAAAAGCAGAGTTCAATGGTTAGCTGCTTCTTAATGTTGGCACTGAAAGTTTTCGCAGAAACATTTAAGAAACGAGCTGAAACTGAAAGAGAAGGCAGCCGGAATGCCACAGCTTGCAGCAACAGAAAAAGCTTACGCTGCTGAAGTAAAACCTACGTATTTCCTGTTGGACGAAATGTATACCTTTTGTGCATGGGAACGTTACGAGAGACAGTGTATAGACTCGTTCTAATGTGGTACGTTTCGTTTATACACTGACCAGCAAAAACATTATGACCACTGCCAACCACGACGTTGGAAGCCGCCTCGTGGCGTTGCGGGTACGTGACGTGGTAACAAAAGTATGTAAAGAGAGCATACGCGGACGGGGGATCGCCGGCCTCTGTGGCCGAGCGGTTGTAGGCGCCTCAGCCCGGAACCGCGCTGCTGCTGCGGTCGCAGGTTCGAATCCTGCCTTGGGCATGGATGTGTGTGATGTCCTTAGGTAAGTTAGGTTTAAGTAGTTCTAAGTCTAGGGGACTGATGACCTCAGATGTTAAGTCCCATAGTGCTTAGAGCCATTTGAACCATTTGAACGGACGGGGGATCACCCTAGCGAAGATGTGGGGAAATAAGTGACTTTAACAAAGGGCACATTATTATTACGCAGAGCCTGTACACGAGTACCTCGAAAACGGCGAAGCTGATCGAATGTTCACGTCCTACTGTCGTGAGCACCTACGGAAAGAGGTAGAAGGGTAATGAAACTTCAGGCGCTAAATAATTGGACGTCCACGGCCCTTGACAGAACGTGGGGTTCGGAAGCTTGTCTGCTCTGTAAAGTAGGATAGATGGCGGTCTGTGGCATCTCTGCCGAAAGAGCACAATGCTGGTCCATGCACAAGTGTTTCGGAGCACACCTTCATCGTAGAATGTTGAACACGGAGCTCCGCAGCAGACCACCACTACACGTTCTCATGTTGACCCAACGACATCGTCACTTACGACTGCATTGGGGCACAGGATCATAGGGACTCGAACGTCGATCAGCGGAAACATGCCAGCTCTTAGGGTGAATCACATTTTTGCTACACTAGATCGATGGTCGTCTCTATAAACCCCATCATCGACGTGAACGTCGGCTCGAAAAGTGCAGCGCGCGACGAACGCAGGATGGTGGCAGAGGTATTATGCTGTGGGAGACATTCTCCTGCACTTGCTGGCACCTGTGGTAGTAATCGAAGATACGCTGATAGCTGCGAACCACCTCCATCCCTTTATGCTTGATGTCTTCCCCAAAGGCGATGTCATCTTTCAGCAGTATAATTGTCCATGTCTCGGAGTCTCAACCGTGCTACAGTCGTTTCAGGAGCATTATAGTGAACTCACGTTGGTGTCTGAGGGACCAAATTCGCCTGATGTAAATCCTATGGAACGAATCTCCATCTAGGTCGCTATCGTGTGCGATCAGTGCATAAGCAAACCAGAGGCTCGTTATTTACGCGAATTATATGACCTGGGCGTAGACATCTAACGCCGCATACCGCCACAAAAAATGGCTCTGAGCACTATGGGACTTAACATCCGAGGTCAGCAGTCCCCTAGAACTTAGAACTACTTAACCCTAACTAACCTAAGGACATCACACACATCCATGCCCGAGGCAGGATTCGAACCTGCGACCGCAGCGGTCGCGCAGTTCCAGACTGCAGCGCCTAGAACCGCACGGCCACACCGGCCACTCCGGTCGGCGACTATTAAGATGGTGATCATGATGCTTTGGCTTGTGAGTATATTTATACATATTCAGGAGTCGTATAAAAATATGGAAACATCGCTAGAAATGCACACTGGAACATAAAACGCAGATGCTACCCAAGCCAGCAGGTGGCACTGTTGTATTTGATCGCGAGCGGCACCTCTGCAGTGTCCTCTATATAAGTAGCAAGGGTCAGTCGTGATCACAACAGTGTACTGTATAGTTGTGAGGGCACGGAGCTAAGTGAGTTCGAACGTGGGCAAATTGTTGATGTTCGTATGGTGGCCGCTTCAGTAACCAAGGGAGCGGAAGGGTTCGATGTTTCTAGAGCCACTGTACCGAAGATTTATGTATACCGCATTCAGGAAAACCGGGAAAACATCACCCTGTAAGCTACAACGCTGACGAAACGCTGTGTTGAGTGATCAGGACGGACGGTCATTGAAGAGGACTGTGACGAAAAATAAGGGGACGATAGCTGCCAAAGTCGCTGCAGGACTGAATGCCACTGTTGCAAACCTCGTCAGAACTAAAACAATATGAAGGGAGCTGTGTAAGGTGGGAACTGCAGGGTGAGCTGGAATTCATAAACCACTCATTGATTATGCAGATGCCTCTAACAGGACAACGTGATGCCGAAGCCATAAAATCTGGACTAAGGAGCAATGGAAGAAAGTAATTTACTCAGATAAGTGTTCCTTCACATTCTTTCCAGCTTCTGGCCGAGTTTACGTTCCAAGAGTGAAACATTGCGGGGGTTCGGTGATAATCCGGGCAGCCAAATCGTTACTCTGCAAAGCCACATTACTGCCAAGGATTATGTGACCATTTTGGCTGATCAGATCCAGGCTGTGGTACAGTGTTTGTTCCGCTGTAAGGACGCTATGTTAAAAGATGACGGGCCCCCCGTTGACAGACCTCGCATCGTCCAGGACTGGTTTTTCGAGCAGGGCGTTCAATTTTCGCATCTCCCCTGGCCACCACACTCACCAGATTTCAACATTATTGAGCGTTTCTTTTGGAGAGGAAGGTGCGTGATCGCTACCCACCTCCGTCATTCTTACCTGAACTTGCCTGTATTGTGCCTGAAGAATAACGTAAGATTCCCTTGAAAACAATACAGGTCTTGTATTTATCTATTCCGAGATGACTGGAAGCTGCTTTCGAATGCCAACGGATTTCCTACACTGTATTACATTTTTTTTCCACCCGCTGTATCTCATGAAACTACCATTTACAGCCGTACCATGGATTAGTAGTGCGGGAGCCTGTCTAAATGAAGATAACTGTGTTTCGTCAGGTGACGCTAGTGCGTTACCCTTTTGACATTGAAATCCACACATACACTACTGGCCATTAAAATTGCTACACCAAGAAGAAATGCACATGATAAACGGGTATCCATTGGACAAATATATTATACTAGAACTGACATCTGATTACATATTCACGCAATTTGGGTGCATAGATCCTGAGAAATCAGTACCCAGAACAACCACCTCTGGCCGTAATAACGGCCTTGATGCGCCTGGGCATTGAATCAAACAGAGCTTGGATGGCGTGTTCAGGCATAGCTGCCCATGCAGCTTCAAGACGATGCCACAGTTCATCAAGAGTATTGACTGGCGTATTGTGACGAGCTAGTTGCTCCGCCACCATTGACCAAACATTTTCAATTGGTGAGAGATCTGGAGAATGTGCTGGCCAGGGCAGCAGTCGAACATGTTCTGTATCCAGAAAGGCCCGTACGAGACCTGCAACATGCGGTCGTGCATTATCCTGCTGAAATGTAGGGTTTCGCAGGGATCGAATGAAGGGTAGAGTCACGGGTCGTAACATATGTGAAATGTAACGTCCACTGTCGAAAGTACCGCCAATGCGAACAAGAGGCGACCGAGACGTGTAACCAATGACACCCCATACCATCACGCTGGGTGATACGCCAGTATAGCGATGACGAATACACGCTTCCAATACGCGTTCACCGCGATGTCGCCAAACACGGATGCGACCATCATGAAGCTGTAAAAAGAACGTGGATTCATCCGAAAAAATGACGTTTTGCCATTCGTGCACCCAGGTTCGTCGTTGAATACACCATCGCAGGCGCTCCTGTCTGTGATGCAGCGTCAAAGGTAACCGCAGCCATGGTCTCCGAGTTGATAGTCCATGCTGCTGCAAACGTCGTCGAACTGTTCGTGCAGATGGTTGTTGCCTTGCAAACGTCCCCATCTGTTGACTCAGGGATCGAGACGTGGCTGCACGATCCGTTACAGCCTGTCATCTCGACTGCTAGTGATACGAGGCCGTATTACGGCGTCCCGTATTACCCTCCTGAACCCACCGATTCCATATTCTGTTAACAGTCATTGGATCTCGACCAACGCGAGCAGCAATGTCGGTATACAATAAACAGCAATCGCGATAGGCTACAATCCGACCTTTATCAAAGTCGGAAACGAGATGGTACGCATTTCTGGTCCTTACACGAGGCATCACAACAACGTTTCACCAGGCAACGCCGGTCAACTGCTATTTGTGCATAAGAAATCGCTTGGAAACTTTCCTCATGTGAGCACGTTGTAGGTGTCGCCACCGGCGCCAACCTTGTGTGAATGCTCTGAAAAGCTTATCATTTGCATATCACAGCATCTTATTCCTGTCGTTTAACTTTCGCGTCTGTTGCACGTCATCTTCGTGGTGTAGCAATTTTAATGGCAAGTAGTGTAACATCTAAAATTTTATTGCTGTTTAGCAGTCATTTCATGTTGATAAATCTATAGAAATTATAAAATTTATTACGGAAAAGTGCCATTATCGAACCAGTTTAAGATATTGTATTATTACATACGGTCTGAAAGCGAAGTCCAACAACAAAATTGCACTTCGTTTGATTTTTTACCCGCATATATATTTGGATCTGTAATTCAACGAAAATATGTGCACGACGGGGCAAATGTCGATCATAAGTGATGTATGTCTAGTTTAGAAACAATCGCGCTCGGTCCGCTGAGCCACCTGCTGTTCGCAGCAGTAACGCCCACTTTAATCTTCGCCCTGAAACTTGCATTCGGTAGTGCTCGGTTCCAGCCCTGGTTCAGTTTTATGTCATTGTTTGTAGCGCGTTAGCGGTGAGACACAACTGTGTGGACATATCTACTAATCAAGCGTTGGCCGATGTTCACCTCGTGTACGGGTTCACTGAATGCAATGGAAGAGCGGCACACCGCCGCGACACTGACGACGAGAACACGGCAAGTGCCATAACCCGATTTTCCAGGGACTTCACTCGGTGGAAGGGGCATCAAAATAAGCGAACCCATGCCTCGCCTTATCCGAAGATACTCGGCAGTTTCCGAGGAAACAGCCGTCAAAGTTCTCGAGGTATTTTCGAAGTACTTTGAGAGCCTCTTACCGCGCGATATGATATCGTCAGACGATATTATGCTGGCACACTGGTTAGCCCCACGACTTCTTCATTTTGCGCCCCGTGTTCGAAGCTCGGTTATTGATTTGATTTATTCTGTTTTATTTTGTTTTTATTGTTTTCATTTATCTACCCATGTCCGTAAGAGGTCACTACACGAATGTTTCTTATCAAATTAGGAGATATAAGGACGTTATATTAATTCTAACATTACAACTGGATTTCACTACAAATGTCATGTATTTATTACATAATACAAGTGTGTATGGTGTGCAGAGGGGTTACAATCTTTTTAAATTCTAATGTTCTGACATGTCATTGTCATGTCATTTCTTAATTAATTCTTATGTTTATTCTTCAGGAAGATCTGGTGCATCGTCTTGGATAATATAGAACGTAGAAATATTCGAAGCACAGATATTCCTAACACCACGAGTATCGTGCGAAGGCAGATGTGCCACTGTATGAGTCTCACTCGGGAAAGAAACGTCGGTAACATTCAATAGAATGAAAAACTAGTCAGAGTTGCACTATTTTATTTTTCATTCGATGACTAGTTTCGGGCCGAGACCCACTTTCAAATCAACATAACAAATTCGAAACTGGCATTTCGGAAGATATCAAATGGTTCAAATGTCTCTGAGCACTATGGGACTTAACTTCCGAGGTCATCAGTCCCCTAGAACTTAGAACTACTTAAATCTAACTAACCTAAGGACATCACACACATCCATGACCGAGGCAGGATTCGAACCTGAGACCGTGGCGTTCGTGCGGTTCCAGACTGTAGCGCCTAGAACCGCTCGGCCACCGGAAGATATCAACAAAATGTGTAATGTACGTATTACACACACAGTGCGTACTGATCACTGTATGCTCTTATCCGTATGTACTGTGAATCTACATCACACTTTTTGTTGACATCTTCAGAAACACCATTTTCGACTTTGTTATGTTGATTTGAAAATGGGTCTGGGTCTCGGCCCGAAACTAGTCATCAAGCGAAAAACAGAAAATTTGCAACTTGGACTGGTTCTTCGTTCTACTGATTAACAGAGGTCGCTGACACAAGCTACTCCAGTATGATTTTGCTGCAAAACCTTTCATTACGGATAACTTTCCCGAAAACTGGCGCTTTCAACTGATTATTAAACTACAAGAATTTCACCGAAAACAGTTTCAAATAAGTTTCTCGTTTTTTTAAACTCATTCATCTGACATACAATTAGTAGACGAATAAGGACAACGTTACATTAGTACAAACTGGAAAACATTCGTGTAGTAATCTTCTACAGACATGGGTAGACAAATGGAAAACAAAAATAAAAGTAATAATCGGGTTTCTAACACGTGGCGCAAAATTAATAATCCAAGATGCTAAGCACTGTGCCGCCATATCGTCTGAGGATATTGCGCCGTAAAAGGCACATAAAGTGTCTCGAGAATACCTAGAGACCTTTGACCGTCGTTTTCTCAGAAACGGTCGAGTACCCACAGGAAAGCCGAGACACGTGTTCGCTTATTCTGCCTCCTCTTCCACCGAGCGAAGCTTCTGGAAAATCGGGTTATGGCTCTTCCCGTGTTCTCCTCGTAAGTTGTTCCCACAGCGACGGCAACCACGCCACAGTGCGGGCATTTCGTCTGAGGCTTGTTGCAGTTCTCCGTGTTTTGTGTTGCACGTTTCGGCTGCACAAGCTACTCACACTCCACGCTGAGGAACCGACACCATCTGTGCAGGTATATACCAGGCACTACGGCGGGCCAGCTGCAGTAACTACTCCAGTCTAAACGGATGCTATTGCGTATAAAGTCACGCAAACAAAAATGTGTGCAACTGCACCTGTGAGTTTTCCTGCGCAGGGGGTCGATAAAAATCTAGTCAGACCGCCATTCAGTAGTTCCACAAGTCCATCTTTTGGATGTCCTCAGTGTCGTGCGATGAATTTCAGTGACAGGTTTCTGCTCCCAAAGCCCGTCTTCTGCTATCAGATTTTAGTAATTACGTGTCGTAAGTCAAAACACTTCTTCATTGCATAATAAACAACTCACAAAAGAATTTCCTAGTAAGTACTGCCAACAGACGTGTTTCCTTACTCTTTCCGACCAGTGTTTGGATGGCATTCACAAAAAAATTGAAGGTATTGCCAGTCTACACGACCTTGTACAAAAATAGTTCACTCTAAACTACTCTTTGGCGTCTCTCTAAAATATATTTAGCGTAACCGATGCCGTCGTCCAGCTCCCAAGTATGAATTCCTGTGGATGTCGTTCTCCTTTCGAACCAGCCAAGTTCGAACCCTAGGTCGTAATATTATGTTTTTAATTTATCTAACGTACGTATCTCTGTACTTCACACTTTTTTCATTGTTCTGCTGTGAAAGTTGCAGTGTTGTAACTGCTGCTGGCTGTATGGTGTTCATCTTTTCGTGTTTTTATTTTACCTTAAGAACTTAAGTTTGTACATTGAACTATTTGTGCTGCTATGGGAACTGCAATTATCCTAATATTATACTTTTGTAACTACTGTTGGTTGTATGGTCTTTGCTGCCCAAAGCCAAACCTATAAATAAAAATGAATATATTTCAAGATATCCCTCTCCACATCAGTTTAAGGGATGTGAGATCACAAAAACGATATATAAACAAGTATTTAATAATAGAACTCTGCTGCCACAAGGCTAATGTTATTTTCATTCATTTTAGCCTTCACTTAAAAGTGATTTTCCTTTGCATATTAAATTTTTTGAATGTACATTAATGTGGTAGCAACCATCCTTCTTGAGTCCGTTATTATTCCCACAACCCTGTCTGGTGTCTAAGTAAAATAAAACATTAAAGGCATGTTTGTGCTTATTTCAAAACTAATCTTACATTTTGTGAGTTTGTAATATCAAAATGGGGAGGTTTTAAAAAAAAGTTCCCAATTACAAAAGGGACGCTTATGGTGAGATGCCCGATCAGTGGTGTATTTTAAACGAAATTTTATAATCTTGTCACGTCATTCGCGAGTGAGACATCTGAATCACTAAATCGTCTGAATCTATAAATGGTCTGAATGTATACAGTTACCTCAGCCCATTAATTCCATTAATATTTATCCTGCAAGCAGCGGATAGCCTCATTACTAATACGCGGGTGTACTGTTACGTGGTAACGCATGGAGTGATCTAACATGCATTGAGCAATTAGTTTCATTTCCCGTTTGGAATATCCATCACGTCATGGAGCAGGTTAAGTGAATGGAAGGGAGGATGTTTGGCTTCATGCGCGGTATCAGTAAAAGATAGTGAGTTGATAGTTACAGAACATCACAGGTCATAGGTTCTTAAGACATATGATTGCCACGAATCTTTACAAAGGATAGGTGTAAAAGCCTTCAACATGTGAGCACACTGGTAATATGGATACTGATACAATCTTAAGTTCATGGTACCCTAACATAGTAAAACAATTTCATGAACATGGGGTGTGCTGTTACATACATAGCTTGCCTCATGTACACGTCAGGCACGGAGTGTGATGTGGGACAAATATAACAGAAACAAGTCATGCAAACTCTTACAAATCAGCATGCTACGCTTAAGAAATATACGTGCTATTACTCTACGGCTGTTCAGTTATAAACAAACCTACCAAATTAAGAGCAGCGGGGAACACAAACATGTCACTAGTCAGATACCGCAATGCCGAAAACATTCTAAATTCTATAAAAGCAAGGCGCAAAAAAAGTTACGCATTTAGGTACTTGCTCTGCCCATAATTCCACATAGTACAATACTGTTCTGCTGCGAAATAACGTACATGGCGTAGCCAAGTAAAAATTCAGACACCTTCCAGAGCCCATGATTCATGTCCATACAATGCTGTGGTACGTATGCATATTCTCAGAATTTTCTTTCTCAAATTAAGTTCTGTGTTTGATAATAACAGAGAATGTCTGGCGAGGAATATCCTCTTGGTCTGTAGCAGTCTGCCTTTCACGCACCTCTTGCTTCGACCGTCACACATGGTTTTGCCTCCAAAGAAGTACAGTTCCATCACTTCGTCTACTACATGATAGCCAGTTTTGATAAGTTTGTCGTTAATCTCACTTAAGTTCGACCTCGTTACTTTCATCTTTTCTTCGTTTATTCTCAATCCATGTTCTGGTCTCATCAGACTGTTCAAGCCACTCGGCATTCACTTCCACTGAAGATAGTAATGCTGTCAGCAAATGTTTCATTTTTATATTCTCACTCTGAATTTCAATGCTACTTCTGAACATTACGTTTATTTCCCTCATATATTTTTCAATATACCCGCATAGGCATCCGCAATCCGCAAGGGCGGGGGATGGGGGGAGGGGGGGGAGGGCAACAGGAAGCAATCGCCCCTTCTGGAAATTAGGGATACAGAAATCTAGCTCAGTCTGTCCACCACCAGAAATTATGCCTAGCCTTCGGCGCGATGGTTATCCTGCATTCAAAGCCGATGTGACGATTTACACAACATTGTCAAAATACAGTCCCCAAACTACTTTCTGTTCCTTCTGTGACGTACTGGTGAAATGAATGAGGGAAGTTAAGATCGCATTTGATTATTTCGAATGAGACAAACCATTTGCGAATTAGCGGGAAAGAACAGGATGGAGGTCAATATTGAGCAATGTATGGCTCAGATTATATATTTGGCTCACTACTATCGTACAGGTTGAGCTACACACCTCAGCTTCGACACTCCGCAGTAGCTTGATCGCCTAATATACAACAACTGCCAGTGATCTTAACACTCTAAGTTACCAGGCATTGGTTAGTCATTACGAATAATAAATAACATAAAGTGCAATTCAACTCCGCTTGGAGCAATTACTGAGTGGATTGAGTAGCTCAGTAATTGATGCCGCCGGTCCCAAGCCCGGATAAAGGAGGAGGGTAAAAGCCAAAAACACTAAAAGGCACCTGCTCAACTCCAGTAATACATCCGCTGCCGTACGGACTAACAACCCGCACGATGAGAGTGAACTGAATCGACAGTCAGCCGCTCGCCCTGGGCAGACGCCCACCAGCTGAAATCAGCCATCACCTTAGCATGATGGAAACACAAGCAACTACCTCAGGCCCTAACTCAGAAGAGCGAAGGCGAACCTGGTCATTCGGCATCTGGGGGACCAGGACATCATGCAGGGAAAAGTCGGAGCTTCCCAAAACTCCTCGAACCAAAGCGAAAGCAATTCATCGGTACACTGAACGAACAGACACTGACTAAAACAGAAAAACTCAAGATACTGACAGATAAATGTGATAGATTTGGGATTCGTATACTTGCAGTACAAGAACCAAGTTTTCGTGATTGTGATCACTTTGATTCCAGTGGCTATCGAGTCTACAGGGGAAAGCCTGCAATCGAACTGGAAAAATAGTGAGGTAAATTTGTTGGGAACTGTGTGCATAACAGTATCTTGGACTCTGTGATAGACTTCTCGTCACCCTACGAAAGCTTCTCTCTGCTCACAGTTAAATGTGCCAATAAAGCCTATACACTGGTAAAAGCACATGCTCCGGTCAATAACGATCTGTACAAAAACAACATGGAGAAGTTGTGGTCACAACTCGAGCGTGTACTCGCCAAGATCCCTCATCACCATGTCAAAGTACTGTTGGGAGATTTCAATGCGCAAATTGGCGGAGAACGTGAACACCGACATATAACTGAGAATTTTTCAGTAAGCTCCAAACAATGTCCACTCACTTTAAGAAACTACAGAGGAAACTGACTACATGGAAATCTCCAAACAACCACATTGAGGAATATCAAATTGACCATGTAGCGATAACTAGAAAATTCTCTCCGGAGATCTTGAACGTGAGGGTACGCAAAGGTTTCGTGGAGTCCGATCACCATTTCTCAGTCAAAATCCGCTTCATACCTAATCGAAAGAAGTGCCGAAAATCTAAACTGGTGCGCATTGATCCAGAATACCTAAAATAACATGCAGAGGAGTTTGCACAATCACTAGATACTAACACGGAAACATGGGAAGAGCTTCTTGGAACCATCCAGCAGTCATCAAGAAAACTCGGTCAACCACCACGGAAAAGGAAACACAGGTGGTGGACAACAGACTGCTGCAGAGCACTTGAATCACGTATTCAAGCCTGAAAGATTTCGCGCAGCCATCAAACACCAGAGAATTGGCAGAACTTTTTGGAAACACAGAAGAAAACATCCAAAACAATCAGACAAATTAAACGCACGTACTATCACAAAAGATTAGAGGAAATTGATAATGATATTAAAAGAAACATCACCAGGAACTTTTATAGGACATTTAGGGACGAACTAGCAACCTTCAAGCCACCCACTCTTTGTTTTCGGCGCCCTGATGAACACTTGAGACGGGCACAAGGGCCAACTGTGAAACCCTGAAACAGTATTTCGAGAAGTTACACAACTGTGAACCACCAGCAGACAAACTTGACTTCCATGTTGCGACCCCAAACCATGATTCAACTCCACCTACGCATGAGAAGATAACGAAACATTGTATCCCATCTGAAAAACAACAAGCACCAGGGGAAGACAGTGTAGTTGCCGAAATTCTCAAGACTGGAGGTCAACTCTTGATTGACAGACTAAAAACTATCATTGCAAATATATGGGAAAGTGGAGTCATACGAGCAGATTGGAAAACTGCTTTGATTCGCTCTCTACACAAAAAGGGCGACAAGATCGATCCCAACAACTATCGAGGCATTTCACTCCTACCAGTCGCTTGCAAAGTACTCTCACGTGATCTTCTCATCAGATTAGGACAACAGACAGAACATATGATCGGTGAACATCATGCAGGCTTCCGCCCACATCGATCCTGCGCAGAACAGATCTGTAACCTGAAGATGCTGCTGCAACACCGTCAGTCGAACCGCACAGTAATCAGCTTCGTAGATTTCAAGAAAGCATACGACTCGATTCATCGCACCAGTCTGTTCAATACACTTTGTGAATATGGTGTAAATAACAAAACTACTTCATTAACTGAGCAGACTTTAACAGATACAACCTCAAAATCAAAATTTATGGAAGAAGTTTCTGAACCTTTTCAAATTGTGACAGGAGTGAGACAGGGTGCTAGGTTGTCCCCACTCCTCTTTACCCTGGTACTGGACAAGATTATCAAGACGTGGGAGAAAGAAATACCTGGGATAAATATGGGAACAAAGGACAAACGAATCAACATAAAACGCCTTGCTTTTGCTGATGACCGAGCAATAATTACCCGGACTCCCGAGGAAGTCAAACATGCCATCGAGAAACTTCATGAGGTTGCCATCAACACCGGACTCCAAATTTCTTACGAGAAAACACATTTCATGGACTCCAAAAGTTTAAATCTGAAACCACCTGCAACAAAATATGGCGACATCAAATAGGTTAAATACTTCAAGTACTTGGGTGAAATGATCAGCAACACTGCCAATGAAAAAGCAGCTCACAAAACACGAGCAGAAAAATTATGTAAAGCTTA
The DNA here is from genome assembly GCF_021461385.2 of Schistocerca piceifrons. Lineage (NCBI taxonomy): Eukaryota > Metazoa > Arthropoda > Insecta > Orthoptera > Acrididae > Schistocerca > Schistocerca piceifrons. The sequence continues at coordinate 289,117,839 of NC_060139.1, read as the reverse complement.
TACAATGACCTTGAACACGTACAATAATAAATCGCTATCCACCCAAGCCAAACTTCACCACTATCATAAAATCACTCTTCCAGAAGCGCTCTACGCAACTGGAACATCATCATTAATCATCAACATCAAGGACACTGAGAAAATGGAAAGGCAAATACTCAGGAAAATATTTGGACCCATGATTCAAGATGGTATCTGGATGCGCAAAAGCTCTTAAGAACTGAACTCAAGGACTTAACGTTTCACGTCAGTTGCACGGAAAATAACTCACCGGCAATGGAGGGTGAAGCTTTGACAATGCCAGCCACTCGTGCTGGCGAAACGTCAGAAAAATCATTAGATGAACGTCGGCCGAAGAACCCGAGACAGAAGCCAATAGGCAGTTTGTCATAATTGAAAATGTTTGTCCTACATAAATTATTTAAATAATTCATAATAAAATAAATCCCACAGTCAAGCTTGATATAGTTCATTAACATTAAAATGTATCAGATTCCCCAATACTAACCGTTCGTAAAACTCAATTCAAAAACACATCTCGACTGCCGAATTTCGACTATGTCCAACATCAGACGAATGTTTTCCAAGTCTCGACATTCGATAAAGTATCAAGTGCGACCACATGCCGCTCAGGTTGGCCCCTCACTTGAAAACTGTTCTCGTGACTCCCCGGCCTTTTCTAAGTATACCTCCTCCTCTTGTGATCCTTGAACAGGGTATTCGCTGTTATCATCTGAAATTTTCAGCAGAACTCAGTTAGTCTTTCTGTTCTCCCATTCCTACAGCCAAGCTCATACTCTCCAATAACCCCTCTTTCATTCCTTCCCCTACAACCGAGTTCCAGCCCCCATGACTATTAGAATTTCATCCCGCTTTGCATACTGAACTACCCGTTCAAAATCGGCATGTACCTTTCTTCTCTCTTCATCTGCTGCTTGCGACGTTAGCATGTATACCTAAACTACCGTTGTCGGTGTTGGTTTGCTGACAAATCTGATGAAAACAGCCGGACGGAGTGGCCGAGCGGTTCTAGGCGCTTCAGTCTGGAACCGCGCGACTGCTACGGTCGCAGGTTCGAATCCTGCGTCGGGCATGGATGTGTGTGATGTCCTTAGGTTAGTTAAGTTTAAGTAGTTCTAAGTTGTAGGGGACTGATGACCTCAGATGATGAGTCCCATAGTGCTCAGAGCCATTTGAACCATTTTTTTGATGAAAACAACCCTATCACTAAACTGTCCACAGTAACTCACTCTTCACCCTACCTTCCTCCTCATAATGAATCCTACTCCCATTATACCATTTGCTTCTCCTGTTGATATTACCCTACACTCATCTGACCAGAAATCCTTATCTCCTCTCCATTTCACTACACTGATCCCTTATCATTTCTCTTTTCGTATTTTCTATCTTTCGTATTACCTTCAAACTTCTGACATTCCATGCTCCGATTTGTAGAATCTTATCCCGATTATTCCATCTTTATCTCACGGTCACCTCCTCCTTGGCCAGTGCCCTCCTGGAGATCCGAACTGGTGCTAATCTGAAATCTTTCCCACCCTACCTGCCCATGTCGGGCTAAATTTTTTCTGCCTGACTGATGTAGTACTGTTACCGTCGGAGGGTGGCACGGGACTCCAAGTCCCACCGCCACACCTCCAAAAGCGTACTGCAGTGACGCAGCGTCACTGCCCTGTGGATATATATATAAATAATAATAATATAATTTACATATATATTTTTTGTAGGGACAAGATCATATGAAGGAAAGTTGCTACTCACCATATAGCGGAGATTCTGAGTCGCAGATAGGCACAACAAAATGACTCACAATTAAAGCCTTTCGCTCTCATGATATTGTTACACTCCATCCTGGATTTTCCATTGTTTGATTTTTTGTAATCACATTTACAGAAAGACTAATCTTCACAGCGTGAAAAATTATCGAAACGTACTCGGCTAACTGTAAGCAAGGCAGAGCTTCGCCAAAGCGCTAGTAAATTGTGTAGCTATCGAAAAATGTGAATCAGATACTTCATATCCGAAAACAGGTACAACCGTAGTTGAAAATAAAGCGGTATCGTAAGTTTCCGTAATCTGAAAACATTACATAAAACCTTGGTTTATTACAAAATAAAGAAACAGGAAATAAACTTTTATAAATGTTTTTTGAACTTATGCCATCGCTGTTTGGTTACAAAATTTTGCATCTGATCATGTTACTACGTTTTATTTAATTTTTTCATGCCTATTATCTTTTCTAAGTTGATTGGCATAATTAAAGATTAACAAAATGTTTTGAAAAGTAAATTTTTAAAAATATTCGGGCAAAGCGTAGCCCAGGCCACCATTCTACAAGATACAGGTGGGAAACCTGCCAAAACAGTCACAAATTGCCTTATACAATCGACTCTTAACGGCCTAGGGTTGCACCAAGATATGTCTTATTCCCTCCTCCACCCCAACCTTTCCCCTTCCCTTCGCAGTACCCCAGCTACCACCCCCCCCCCCCCCCCCCCGCTTCCCAGCTTGGTCAATTATGCTGCGGTCATGCCAACTAGACTGCGGAATTCATAATTCTATGATCACCTGTGATCTAGGGATGCCGGCATGGTAGCTCAGCGTATTCGGTGCGAGGGTAATAAAAAACTGAGTGAATGGATCAACTATGAATTTGAACGCGTGTCGTGGGACGTCCGCCCCAAACAAATGCAACGGACAATAACGAACGAGATTTTTGTAAGGGGGTAGCGTCTTTAACTACTACTCCAAACGTCCTGGATCCCGGGTTCGAACTGATCCACTGCTTCAGTTTTGAATAAAAAGATTTTGAATAAAAAGATTTTCAGGTAATAGGGGTCACCATAACTACGAGGAGTTTCAATCAGTGGCAGGTCTGCTGCTTAATTTATTTAATATTAAAAAAGGATCTACATCTACATCTACATGGATACTCTGCAAATCACATTTAACTGCCTGACAGAGGGTTCATCAGGATTTCTCGAGTTTTCTGATACAAAGAATTGGAAATTTTATAATCTTGCCCATCCCCTCTCCGTCTTGTATAAATATTTATGGACACCCATTATACAGGTGGAGCTGTGGAACAGAAAGATTGAATCCCTACCTTACCCCCTTTTTAGTAGGAAGACTTCCCTCTTTTTCCTCCATATTTATTTTTCCCTCTTGGTTCTTTCATATCTATTGTATGACCTATGTCTCCCTATAATGGAACATCTTTTTTTCTTGTGATTTCAAACACCTGACACCACTTTATATAGTCAAACGTTTTATAGTTCGACAAAACGGATGAAAATCTCTTCACTTTTCTTACGTTTTGCTTCCGTTAGCGTCAGCGATGCCTCCCTGGTTCCTTTATTTTTTGTAAAATAAAACTGTTAGTCCTCAGGCAGATCCTCAGTTTACAATATCCACTTGAACGATCTCAAGGTTTTTTCTTCACCAGTTGCTTTTATTTATGTGACACACGACTTACATTTTAATTTAAAATATCGTTCTCTGGAAAAAGAGGAAAACCTACTCCTACCAGCAGAAAATCCTAGAACAGAATTAACAGTAGGTTGGTCCACCACAGTCCTGCAGTATATCTGCGATATCTTACGGAATGGTTACATATAAATGAATTGTTTCCATAAATCTGTGTTCATCACACACCACTGTATTCGATTTGTGACAATATATCACTGTCCGATAATATTTATGTTTGTTTCTGTGGTATTCATACATTTACAGCATTGTTGAAAATGTTTCTCTTTATTTAAATATTTCGCAATAATTATAATGAAAGCTAAATAATCTGTAACGATCTAATTAGTTCCCGAAAGAGAGTGGAATAGATCTATGTCTTGATAAATTACAGGTAATGTCAAAATAATTAGCTTCCGGAACAAAGCCGGCCGCGGTGGTCTCGCGGTTCTAGGCGCGCAGTCCGGAACCGCGCGACTGCTACGGTCGCAGGTTCGAATCCTGCGTCGGGCATGGATGTGTGTGATGTCCTTAGGTTAGTTAGGTTTAAGTATTTCTAAGTTCTAGGGGACTGATGACCACAGCTGTTAAGTCCCATAGTGCTCAGAGCCATTTGACCCATTTGAACCATTCCGGAACAAAGAAAAGAGGGAAAGGAGACTGTTCTCGGTTGCCCGATGATTGATCAAATATTTCTGAGTTGCCTATATCTTGTGTTTTGTTTTGAACAACACATTCTGGAGTTTATGAATACATCCAGTGATTATTTCATTAAGCACTATTTTTTCTTAGTGCCACTGTGTCAGTTTTATTATACGTCTCATATTCAGTGACTGTCGAAGGCGGTCAGTAAATCGGTGTTCCTTCTACATTCCTTATCATTACTTTGTTTTCCTTACATAAATTACGAGAATGGTGCGCACAAAATAATTCAGATTTTGTGCGCACCACTCTCGCGGTTTATCTAATCCTTGTGTAAGTATTTTGAGCAAACCACTCTCGTGGTTTTTCTAATCATCCTATCACACTTTTTTTTCTTTTCTATTGTTCTGCGTCTCTGAATAGGCAACTTTTAATACAGTGGTATCGGCATACGAAATATGAATGTGGTTAGTTCAACTGCTGCGTCGTTGTCCTATATCATTCTGTGTTATGCGGGAATAATGGTATGGAAAATTGAGGCTGTCAACAGATACGAGATCCAGTATATTTAAACGACCCGCTTGAGTAACGGCCGCATGACATATCGGTATACATTACACAATTTCAGGGCCATTTTCCACATGTCTATCGAGAGGTAAATTACGTGCGCTGTATCCGGAAACGTGCAACAATACACAGCAATGTAATAGCGCAAAAGCAGTCTCAAATAAACAGTTAATTTTCTGAAAGTGAAAAGCCACGCGATGTGAAATGTAAACAAATGTTTGGCTCGATTATCCGCAATCGTAGAAATGAAATGTTCTTGGCGCGATGTCTAAGTACTTAAAACTGTACAGTCGTACGTGAATTATTTGATGATGTCAGTATACTTTCATAATTTTCATAAAAGCCAAATGGTGTTTCACTAATTGTGTTGCATTCAAATCTTTTTTGTGTTTACGAGGGCGTTCTGGAAAATAATCCCTCCGATTTTTTTTTTAAATTCTGTTCTCAAATCGGTATTACATGTCATGCATATTATCGGTCGACTTTCCCGCTTCGCAGACGCAAGTTTCAACTCTCTCCCGCTAGAGGGCTCCGTACTGCAGCGCGTAACATGGCGGCGTGTAACGTAACTATGCCGGAGTACTGCGAGACACTCGGTAAACTGAAGGCAGGAATTCGAAGAGTTCGTCCACACTTGGAGCACCCTGTCCTTTAGCATGCCAATGTCAGGCCACACACGAGCACTGCGTCAACCCTAACAATCCGAAGCCTTGGGCTCACCGTCATCGATCATCCTCCATACAGTGCGAGTTGGCCTCATCCGATTTTCATTTGTTGCTAAAACTTAAAGAACACCTTCGAATACTTCACTTTGCTAGCGATGAAGCATTGAAAGCACAGGTGAGGTTGCGGCTCCGTCAACAAAGTCAAAATTCTACAGTGACGGAATCAACCAAACTGGTCTTTCGTTGGGAGAAACGTGTTCGTCGCCATGGTGAGTATGTTGAAAAATAAATATGTAGACATGAAGAATAAATACGTAGTACGTTGATAAAATTTGTTTAATTTAAAAATTTTAAGAGTTTTCACATAAAAATTGGGAGGAATTATTTTTCAGCAGGTCCTCATACGTTGCTCGTGTGCGTGACTATAACTGACAAACAGGCGATTGGCAAACGAATCTAAGGCGTCTGTGGGAATAGCAACAAATGAAACAAAATAGATGAACTGGCAGCCATCACTGAAAATGTAACGGCTTGGTGGCGATTGTCAGCGGATGTAAATTTATTTGTCTAATTTTGCCTCTCAGTCCCTGACAACAGTGAGTATCATTAAGCTCAGTGTGTCTAACTACTAATCCGAAGACTTTTACGTGAGCAGATAAATCATAGAAGAGACCAGTTGTGACATTTGTCGACGAAGAAGTGATCCCACATTCGTTTGTCCGGCGGGCTCCACAAAAAACGAGTAGTAGTTATTAACATGGTAAGAACTCCAGCTGTAACGACTAAAACCGTATAAAACGGTTTGAAAAAAGTAGCTGACTGTTTAGCACCCATGAAAAGATTATCTCTCAGTAAAACTTTGCATATGTGTTCGGTTGGTGCTTGAAGGCTAACAAATCTGACGACTGCAGACAGCCATGTTGCCGAAGAAACTATGGCAGTCATGACCAGCAGATTGTCAAGAGTCATACAAGAATTATCTGAAACAAAGTTAAAATAGCTTGATTTGACATATGTTAAAGACACGCGGTAGTTACAGCGTGATGTTTTGCAAAATGTAGGTTGCTGTGTTGTCGTACAGTCTTGTCTTATTCGTCGTCACGAGCAAATGTCGACTAAAGCACCGTGGACTGGAATAGTATACATACATCACAAGCGCAACAATTTCACGTGCTACATCATTTTAGGTGCATCCACACTGCAGCAATCCAATATCAAAACGCCAAGGTTGTTACATTATCCAGATCATCAACACGGACTGTTCAGCTGTCTAGTGCGAGTCGTTTACGAGATACCGAATTTTGAAAAGTTTCCACACCGACACTTGTCTGTGCCATCCAACCTGCGTAATTGCTAGGTATCATGTTGTTACCTTTGCTTACAGTGTGCTTTTGCGTTCCTTGGGTACACTGCGAGTTGCTAGTCAGTTACTGTGTGACAGCCCAAGCAGTAGGTCGTGAGTGGACGTTGGGAGTCACCAACGAAGAAAAAACAAACACGCTCGTGGTCTACGGAGAGTGTAGGAAGAATGCAGTTCGTTCTTGTACGGTGTATGCGGTAAGGTATCCCAATAGACGTCAACCATCTCGGTCATTATCTGTCATCCTCTTCAGCCAGTTACGTGAAAGTGGTAGTGTAACACGTAGACAACGTAACAAAAGGAAACAAGTGACGGCAGAAGAGGGTGGAAATTAATGTTCTTGCCGCTGTTGCAGTTGATCCGCACGTTGGCTCCCGCGCAATCGCACGAGGAAGTGGCACGAGTCAGGTGAGTGTCCTACGCATTCTCCGTCGACATAATTTCTCTCCGGACAAAATTTTTGAAAGATATAACCACCATTTGACTGTACAACAGGTTTTATTCCACAATCTAGACTTCAGCCTTAGGCAATAATCAAGTTTTACAAGTATCTAAAATCTTTAGACATGAGGAGAACACAAGCCATCGTTAAAGTACGTGTCTTGACCTGTGTTCTACTCAAGTCTAATGACTTTTGGTACTTGTAACAGTAGAAAATGGCCTAAGACCGAAATCTACGCTACTGGCCATTAAAATTGCTACACAAAGAAGAAATGCAAATGATAAACGGGTATTCATTGGACAAATATATTATACTAGAACTGACATGTGATTGCATTTTCACGCAGTTTGGGTGCAGAGATCCTGAGAAATCAGTACCCAGAACAACCACCTCTGGCCGTAATAACGGCCTTGATACGCCTGGGCATTGAGTCAAACAGAGCTTGGATGGCGTGTACAGGTACAGCTGCCCATGCAGCTTCAACACGATACCGGTACCACAGTTCATCAAGAGTAGTGACTGGTGCATTGTGACGAACCAGTTGCTCGGCCACCATTGACCAGACATTTTCAATTGGTGAGAGATCTGGAGAATGTGCTGGCCAGGGGAGCAGTCGAACATTTTCTGTATTCATAAAGGCCCGTACAGGACCTGCAACATGCGGTCGTGCATTATCCTGCTGAAATGTAGAGCCACGGGTCGTAACACATCTGAAATGTAATGTGCACTGTCGAAAGTACCGCCAATGCGAACAAGAGGTGACAGAGACGTGTAACCAATGGCACCCCATGCCATCATGCCGGGTGATACGCCATTATGGCGATGACGAATACACGCTTCCAATGTGCTTTCACCGCGATGTCACCAAACACGGATGCGACCATCATGCCGGGTGATACGCTATTACGGCGATGACGAATACACGCTTGCAATGTGCTTTCACCGCGATGTCACCAAACACGGATGCGACCATCATGACGCTGTAAACAGAACCTGGATTCATCCGAAAAAATGACGTTGTGCCATTCGTGCACCCAGGTTCGTCGTTGAGTACACCATCGCAGGCGCTCCTGTCTGTGATGCAGCGTCAAGGGTAACCGCAGCCATGGTCTCCGAGCTGGTAGTCCATGCTGCTGCAAACGTAGTCGAACTGTTCGTGCAGATGGTTGTTGTCTCGCAAACGTCCCCATGTGTTGACTCAGGGATCGAGACGTGGCTGCACGATCCGTTACAGCCATGCGGATAAGATGCCTGTCATCTCGACTGCTAGTGATACGAGGCCGTTGGGATCCAGCACGGCGTTCCGTATTACCCTCCGGAACCCACCGATTCCATATTCTGCTAACAGTCATTGGATCTCGACCAACGCGAGCAGCAATGTTGCGTTACGATAAACCGCAATCGCCATAGGCTATAATCCGACCTTTATCAAAGTCGAAAACGTAATGGTACGCATTTCTCCTCCTTAAACGAGGCATCACAACAACGTTTCGCCAGGCAACGCCGATCAACTGCTGTTTGTGTATGAGAAATCGGTTGGAAACTTTCCTCATGTCAGCACGTTGTAGGTGTCGCCACCGGTGCCAACCTTGTGTGAATGCTCTGGAAAGCTAACCATTTGCATATCACAACATCTTCTTCCTGTCGGTTAAATTTCGCGTCTGTATCACGTCATTTTCGTGGTGTAGCAGTTTTAATGGCCAGTAGTGTAGATTGTGGAATAAAACCTGTTGTACACTCAAATGAATGTTATATCTTTAAAAGAGATAATGAGAATCGTGTTGTCTTCTGTACATGGGCATTAAGACAGGATACTCCACATATACCGCGTATCTTATTTAGAGATGAAGCCACGTTTACTAGTCATGGCCAGGTACACCGCCGAAATGTGCACTATTTGTCTGTTGCCAATCCACGGTGGCTTCGTCAGGTGGTACGTCAGTGTCCACGGAGTGTAAACGTGCGGCGTGGGATAGTGAACCGTCAGCTCATAGGCCCATTTTCTATAGACGGAAAACTGAAGGCGCTCAAGTGTCGCAGCCTCCTGACAGACCAACTCCCACGGATGGTAGAAGACGTTCTTCTGTAGACTAGGACGAACCTCTGGTAGCAATGTTGTGGCTGTCCAGCCCACAGTGCACGAAGCACTACAGCACGCCTTCACGAATTGTTTCTAAATCGTTGGGATGGACGCAGAGGACCTGTACCTTGGCCGACCCGTTACCCAGATTTGACGCCTGTAGACTTTTTTCTGTTGGGAAAGCTGAAATACTGTGTCTGCAGGGAGCTACCAACTGCACTCGATGAGTTATTGCTGCGAGTTTGCACATCTCTGCTGAAATGCTAGCACGTGTGCAGCTGTCGTTCCATTCCAGACTGGAAGCATGAATTGCTGCTGCTGGTGGCCAGTTTCAACATAATCTGTGATGTTCAGGTGTTTAGCTACTGGTCAGAATCCACATAACTAGTACATGCACTTGTTCTGTTCTATAGTGTGAGTTACCACAGGTGGTGTGAAGTGTCGGTGCGGGAACTTTCCAGAATACGACATCTAGTAAACGACTCGCCCTAGAATCTTGCAACAGACACCACTGACATTGTAGTTTTCCAAACTTTCAGTTTTGCACAAAAAATATATTTCTTAAGTATTATCACAGTCCTTTTATTGGCTAACAATACGAGCCCCTGAACACCAACTATTCTGTGAAAACCACACATCAACAGTTCTTTCCATTTCTGTAATACTTGCGGTGCAAGTTTTAGGTGATCCACTCTGTATACACATTTTCTTAATGTATATAATATATAAATACATACGTAATATATCTGAAGCGGAAACGCTATTACCAAATATCAGGAAATATTCTTGACCGTTTTACTTTAAATTTGTACACAATATCTAATGAATGTTGGGATGGGTATGGGATATATATATATATATATATATATATATATATATATATATACAGGGTGAATCACAAACTATTGCCACCAAGAATAACTCCGAAAGTATGATAGGAGGTGAAAAGTTTGTGGAACAAATGTTGCATGGGACAAGGGGGGCCATAATACGACGTTGGCTTTTTTGTTGTTTTTGTTTTTGTTGTTAGGTGGAGTCGCTTCAGAGACATGAAGGTCAACTTTTTTTTTTTAATGGGATGCTATAGTTTGGTGCTTATTTTCTGATAGCGGCTATCGAGACGAATCCAATGATATGTAATAGTAAGGTCTTTGAAGGTCAACGAAGGTAAAAAAAGGTGACATGAACGTCCATTTACAGACGGTGTTCGAAGTGATGACCATTGATGTCAATGCAGTGCTGCAATCTTCTTATCACGGATTGAGTGCTATTCCTTATCACATCGGCACTTATCGAAGCACACGCTCTGACAATTCTCTCTGGCATATCTTCAGGTGTAGTTGGAATGCCTCTTACGAATCCCCACAAGAAAAAATCCAGAGGCGTCAAGTCTGGCGAACGAGCCGGCCACGATACGGTACATCTCCTCCGCGTCCAATCCAACGATTTGGGAATTGTCTCCGCAACTCATTTCTAGCCATCAGCGAAAAATGTGCCGGACAACCATCGTGTTAATACCACATTTTGTTCCTTGTCCCTAAAGGTATTTACTCCAATAACAGAACTAATGTTTCTTGCAGAAATGTGGGGTACTTCCTACCATTAAGATTTCCTTCGATGAAATAGGGGCCTATAATTCTGTCATCCAGAATCCCACACCACACATTCACCGACGACGGTTTTTGGTGTGCAACTTGCCGCGTCCAACATGGATTTTCAGTTGCCCAATAATGCATGTTATGCAAATTAACATTTCCATGATTCCTGAATATAGCGTCGTCAGTAAATAAAATCAAATTAATAAATGTGTCATCCCTCTGAATCTGAAATTGAGCCCGTCGACAGAAATCAATGCGACGCATACAATCCGTACCAGTTAATTCTTGGTGGAGACTGATATGGTAAGGACGATATTTATGGCAATACAGAACACGAACAACACTACTCTGGCTCATGCCAGATTCCCTTGCGATTTGTCCCGAACTAACACAAGGATCTCGAACCATAGTGGCAAGAGTACCAATTTCCGTTTCCTCGTTAGTAACTTTCCTTTGCCGGAAATGTTTCCGATGCGTTAAAGATCTAGTTGTTCTCAATTTATCATACACATATTTAAATTTACGACGTGTAGGGTGAGTATGTTGAGAATATATTTCAGAGTATAAGTCTCTTTCTCTCAATGAACTTCGTTGGCATTCTCTGTAAATGAGAAGCATATCTACTTGTTCTTCGAAGGAATACATCATTCACATTCGCCTGATTCGACGATACTAGTCTTACCGTTCCTATTAGTGTTGTATTGCGAAACCGTCGAATGGTGTTTACATGTCAATGGCGCGTTAGATGGATACGCCGTATTCGGCGATTACTTACTATTTGCACGATATACGAGAGAGAATTGTCAGATCATGTGCTTATATAAGTGCCTATGTGATAAGGAATTCCACTCAATCCATGATAAGGAGATTGCAGCACTGCGTTGATACCAATGGTCATCACTTCGAACACCTTCTGTAAATGGACGTTCATGCCATCTTTTTGACCTTCGTTGCCCTTCAAAGACCTTACTGTTACACATCACTTGATTCGTCTTAATAACCGCTATCAGAAAATAAGCACCAGACTATAGCATCCCATTAAAAAAAAGTTGACCTTCATATCTCTGACGCGACGCCACCTAACAACAATAAACCAACGTCATATCATGGCCCTCATTGTCCCATGCAACATTTGTCCACAAACTTCTTAGCTACTATAACAGGTGCGGAGTTATTATAGGTGGTAATAGTTAATGACTCACCCTGTATATTAGTGAAACGTTAGCAAACAGGAAAGTTGTATTTATGGATATCCGCTTGTGATTAGAATACTACTACAGAATCTGAATATGTGATAACAATACGCAAAGCACAGGTTCAGAGAGAGGAAGGAAGAGGAGATGGACAGAGAGGTGGGAGGGAATGAAGATAGAAAGCGGAACAGAGAGAGGGCCAGGTGGACAATGAGAGAGAAGATGGACGTAGAAAGGGGAGAGAGAAGGAGAGAGAGAGGGGGCAGGAGGAGATGGAGAGACCGGAAGAAGGACAAGATGGATAGAGAGAGGGGGAGGAGATGACGAGCAGAGAGGAGGGAAAGCAGGACGATATGGACAAAGATGGGGAGAGGAGGAGACTGACAGAGAAATGTGGAAGAAGGCTATTACGACGTATATGCAATTCTCATACATAGTAGAAAAATGTGCTTCTCTTTTCTTTCCTTTCCGTTTAACCAGACTGATCCAGAGCAACGTGTGGCCGGGAACAGCTAATTTTTTAATGCAATAATATATTTTTATTTTCTGTTGGTAACAGGACGAAAATGCCAGCATTCACTATAATTCAAATTTAATGTAAAAATGCGACTCGTCAAATAGAAAATAAAATGATTTTTTTGTCTTTAAAGATCGGGCAGTATTGTTGACGCATATAATTTTTTTCCGTAGACGGAAGAAACCGAGAGAAACACCATACCCGCATTTTACAAGTTCGTACAGCCTTAGGTGGCATACCGGTCTACACAACAGTAAACCTAATGCTACGTTAAATACTGATAATTGTGAGTGTGCGCACGATTCCTTTTTATGTTGTGAAAATAATGACGTTATCAAACTTGGGAGAGTTTCTTATCATTATTGTTCTTAAATTAAGTATTTGACACAGTGTGTAAGTCTAAAATTTTCGGACGCACGCTTTTCAAACGTTATATATTTGTGAAGTGCAATTTCTTGGACGTTATGCCAAATCAAAATTTGCCGACGAAAATAAATAACAATAGTAATAATCATTATTATCCTATTTCGGCCACCATGGACTACGATCTAAGAACTATCATTTTCCATTTTTAGCCGGCCGCGGTGGTCTCGCGGTTCTAGGCGCGCAGTTCGGAACCGTACGACTGCTACGGTCGCAGGTTCGAATCCTGCCTCGGGCATGGATGTGTGTGATGTCCTTAGGTTAGTTATGTTTAAGTAGATCTAATTTCTAGGGGACTGATGACCACAGCTGTTAAGTCCCATAGTGCTCAGAGCCATTTGAACCATTTTTTTCCATTTTTAGCTCTTGTTCGTCTTCTTCCGGTCTTCTGTCAGAGGCCCCCTTCATCTTTTGAGTTATTCTCGCAGCTTAAAATCCATGTACCATTCGACCATTTGTATAAATACAGTCCTATTCATGATTTTGTCCTCTGGGATCCCGATTTCTTTAAGATCTTTATCACATTCTTGGAACCATCTTAATTTTTTTGCCTTTGGCCTTATGAAATTCCAGATTTTCTCTGTTAAACGATCATCGGACATTCTGAAGATGTGCCCATAGAACAACAACCTTTTCTTTTTAATCGTTGATATTACTGGTTGTATCTTTCCGTACAGTTTATTTCATCTCAAACATGTGTGACCATTAATCCATTTGTTACAGTAAATCCTCCTTAATATGGAGAGTTCTATTTTGATCAATATATCTACTAATTCCCGTCTATTCATAGCTAACGTCTCTGAAGCATAAAATCCTTCTCATCTGACAACCGTACCACTGTATCATAGCTTGGCTCCAGCACTCAGCGATTTCTTCTTATAGAAGTTTTTCGTCAGGTGGCACGCTCGGTCCAATTTGTAGATTCTAAGATTGATAACTTCCTTTTCTAAGCCAGTGTGTTGAATTACATCACCTAGGTATCTAAAGTCCCTCACACATCTGTCTTTGTTTTAAAAATCACCCATTATGGTCCATCATTGATGTTTGTCGTGTATTTTGTCTTCTCAGAGGAGAAATTTAATCCTACTTTCTCAGATTTCTGTCACTCAGTCAACGTTTATGACTGCCGAGTTAAAATTGTTGGCAAAAACGGTTAGATCGTCCGCAGAGGCCCGCAGTCAACGTACACCCCTTCCAGTTCTGGTCCTAGTCTGAATCGTTCTTCATTCCCTTCTCCTTGTTTCAGTGTCTTCCTCCACTATCGAATGAGCTTCTCCAAATCGCAGTTAAAAAGAGTGCAGACAGTCCATCACCTAGTCTGACACCAGTTTTGATTTCGAAGGAATCGGAGATCCAGCCAACGAATTTCACTTTTGAACCAGTGTCGGTCAGAGTCTGTTTAATTAGACTCCTGAATGTAAGATTCACCCTAAATTCTTCTAGAACATTCAATAATCATTCACTTTAAAGTACGTTACTTTTGTGACGGCTCCCAAACCCAAGGTCCTCGGCGGTACCTTTGGGGCAGCCACCACAAATTGTAAAAAGCGCGGGTAGTGACCATGATGTAGCTATGTCTGTTGGCCGAAAAATAATTAATGACAAGAATTGCGCTAGCTAGAATGAAGAGAAACGTGTACCATCAATACAAGTCCAAGTAATATCCAAGAGTAATCCGCGTACTGAGCCTAGTCGAATACAATAGCAAATATCACACTGCAATGGCTCCGCTATAAACTCCAGGAAAGGCTAGCAATACGCAATCGACAATAGACTGTCCGTCTCGGGGCCAGCGCTCCTCCTTATATGCAAAAGGCAGAGGGCGCTGCTCGACCATGGCGCGACCTCTTCCGTCGGCGGTAACGCCCTGAGACGCCGACGGCCGCGACAGGAACTGTGGCCAGCGATGTCACGGTCAGGGCGCGCGTGCGCGAGTTGGTTGGTTGGTTGGGTCCGTGGATACAACAGTCACTATTATTATTATTACTATTATTACAGTATTATTATTATTATTTTATACCGTCATCACATGCCATTGTGCTCATTGGTGAGCGTCGTGCCCCCATGAACCAAGCGTCTCCATCCTGGGCAGTTAGCACCTTATCTGAAGAGTCTGCTCAATAGGTAGATCGAGATAATCTTGATTTTATCTATCCAGCTGCTCTCCCCTCGATGTGTCCTCCCATGATTCTTTTCGCTACATTTTCTCCATCTCTTCTCACAACATGCCCAAAGAACTGGAGAAAGTTTTTGACTGACACGACAAGAAAAGTCCCTGGAGATATTGACTTGCTCAACAGAGGACACATTCGTTCTTCTTCTGTTCATTTTAGGCGCAGAATCCTGCACCAGGGCTTAAGTTCAGATGCATCAAAACGCTGTTTTTCTCTGATGTTAAGGGTCCAGGTTCCGCAACTATAAAAGAAAAGGAAAAAAAAAGAATGTTTCAAGAAACCAGATCTTTGTGGGGGTCGTTATTGCTCTGTTTTGCCAGATCTTGGTGAACTTCTTCATAGAGACCCGCCTAGCGTGATCTGTCTTCTTATCTCATCTTCCCTTTACCAAATGGTTGACTTGTCAGAATATTCACATCAGTATAACACCACAGTTATCAGTTAATCAGCAAAATTATTGTTGTTTGTCCCAGCTTTACCACTTTAAGCTCATAATTCCTCAGAACACAAATAGAAGTTTTCAGATAGCCTATAGATCCAATAACTAAAATAGTGCCCTTTCTGTTAAGCTCTCATTCCCAGCTACAGTGTCATGAATCGCACAATATAAACAGTACCCAGTGTTGCCTAGTTCACAATTTGATCATCAATATAGTTACACCACATTTGTTTCTATACAGTTACCTTTTGCATTAATCATGTCTGTATGCGCCATTATTTCACTTACATTTCTTACCTTGTTAGCCAGTGGAGTGCATACTCAAAAAATATCGCTACTGCACAGACAGGCTCCCTAAACATTAAAACCCTAACATTATTCATTATTTTATTAGTTCATTATTGTTTCATTATCTAATAAATAAACACCTGCTCTGCTTACCTACTGCAAAATTGATTCTACTGATAAACACTCCACAGTAACAGATCCTTATGCTAAGGCTAACTTAACTCTCATTACTGATCAGACAAAATTTTCGCTTATAAAAACTATTATTTGCTTGACATTGTAGCCTGAAGGGCGATATACATACAACTCTTGCTTATTCTTTCCAGGCAGCTATGTTTAAAGTTGTAACGCCTTAATATTAGAAAAGGCTGTATGATGACACAGATAGATATTCATCTTCATATACTGATATCACTAAACACAAATACTTCTACTATGCCACAATTAATATTAAGACCTGGTATCCAAATTAGTTTTTACTGCAAATTGTAAACACTGGAGAAACTTTTTCTAAAATATTTCTATACTTGAATACCCTACTGTACCAAATCATGTGACAGTCAAAGAAATAATATTTCGATTCACTTATAAACTAAAGATCGGATAGGAGAAGAGTTTGAGTGCCTCAGGAAACACGATAAGGAGTCAGACGGCTGGGGAAAGCATTATCGCCACATAATGAATCCAACACAGAATGTTCATCCCCCTACTTGCTTGTAGGTCTTATTTCTGGTTCAATGCACACTCCATTCTGATAACAAAATCAATACTACCCAAGCTAAAAAACATTTCAAACTGTTGTGGATCAATACTCAAACATCTAATTGGTGATACATAGGGTTTCAGGCCAATGATCTTATTTAACCCAGAAGTCCTGTTAGTCTTCCCTTGTCTCAGATGGTTGACCCAAGACAGAAGAAGACTGCACGACTTGCAGTTACTTGAATCGCACTGTGAGTTCGATCTATGGTCATTGATCAATTATGAGGAGTTTGGGTTTGCTGAGATTGATGTCTAATCCATATGACACACTAATGTTCTTTACGTTTGTTAGTAGAGCAGCAAGGTTGTCTTCATTGCTGGTTAAAAGCACGATGTCATCAGCAAATGGTAGGTTGTTAAAAGTTCTGCCACCAATTGAGGTGCGTTTAGTCCAACCATCAAGATCATTACATGTTGTGCAGTTGGGGGGGGGGGGGGATTGGACACAAACCTGTCGGACACCTTGTGATACAACGACTAAATCAGACGTGCCTGCACTTGTCTTCTCAGCTGCGAGGTGATTGTAGTGCAGACATCAGATCAGTTCTGTCAAGAGTGGTGGGATATGGAATTCTGAAAGCTCCTGAGCAACTTTTCACAACCAAAGGCTTTCCTACAGTCAAGGAAGGAGATGAAAGCCTAAGACAAAACTCTCGCGACTTCTCAATTATTTATAGTATGATGAAAATCTGCTCATGAGTTCCTTCTCTTCAAAAAACCTGCTTGTTCTGCGGATATGTGAGGTTGAATGTACGGCTTCGAACGCTGGCTCAAGACGTAGAACACAATTTTACTTGCGTGGGATATGTGAGCAATAGCTCGGTAGTTGATCAGTTCCTTATTGACCCTTTCTTGTGTAACGTGAAGAAGAGAGACCTCGACAAATCATCTGGCCACTACCAAATTCCCCACAGCCTTCTACACAATGAATACAGCACGTCAACACCTTCCTACCCAATTTCTTTGATCATTTCCCCAGATATACCATTTATACAAGGGGACTGAAAGTTTTTCAGATGTTTAACTACGTTCTGGGTCTTGCATCGTAAGATCATAGGTTCCAAGGTCAGATACTCAATTACATACACTCATGCTCAAAAATTAAGGACAATTGCAGAATGTGGTGCCACACAATGTGGCACTACACAAAACTGGCGCTAATAGCACAATCACACAGGGAATATACACGACACAGATCTGTAAGTCCACGGTATTGATGATAGCTTGAGAAAACCGTCCCGAAACACAAGTGTTACAAAACGCCACTGTTTCTTGCGCATGTACCCCGACATCAACATGGGATATGATCACCATGCACACTTACACAGGCCTCACAACGGGTTGGCATACTCTGGAACAGGTGGTTGAGTAGCAGCTGAGGTATAGCCTCCCATTCTTGCACCAGTGCCTGTCGGAGCTCCTGAAGTGTCATAGGGGTTTGGAGACGAGCAGCGATACGTCGACCAAAAGCATCCCAGACGTGCTCGATGGGGTTTAGGTCTGGAGAACAGGCAGGCCACTCCATTCGCCTGGTATCTTCTGTTTCATCTATCAAGAGGAAAGTGGGACCCACTGCATTCCTGAAAAGGTGGACATACTGGTGCAAAATGACGTCCCGGTACACATGACCTGTTACAGTTCCTCTGTCAAAGACATGCAGGGGTGTAAGTGCACCAATCATAATCCCACCGCACACCATCAAACCACAACCTCCATACAGGTCCCTTTCAAGGACATTGAGGGGTTGGTATTTGGTTCCTGGTTCATGCCAGATGAAAACCCAGCAAGAATCACTGTTCAGACTATACCTGGACTCGTCTGTGAATATAACCTGGGTCCACCGTTCCAATGAACATGTACTGTGTTCTTGACACCAGGCTTTATGGGCTCTCTTGTGACCAAGGGTCAGTGGAATTCACCTTGCAGGTCTCTGGACGAATAAACCATGTCTATTCAGTCGTCTGTAGACTGTTTGTCTGGAGACAACTGTTCCAGTGGCTGCAGTAGGGTCCCGAGCAAGGCTACCTGCAGTACTCCGTGGCCGTCTGCAGGCACTGATGGTAAGATATCGATCTTTCTGTGGTGTTGTACACTGTGGACGTCCCGTACTGTAGCGCCTGGACACGTTTCCTGTCTGCTGGAATCGTTGACATAATGTTGAGATCACACTTCATGGCACACAGAGGGCCCGTGCTACGACCTGCTGTGTCTGACCAGCCTCCAGTCGCCCTAGTATTCTACCCCTCATAACGTCACCAATATGTGTTCTTTGAGCCATTTTCAACACACAGTCATCATTAGCACGTCTGAGAACGTCTGCACACTTTCTCGTTGCACTGTACCAGCACACCTCTGCGTATGTGGACTGCTGCCAGCGCCACAGTGCGACGACCGCAGGTCAAATGCACCGCATGGTCATACCTCGAGGTGGTTTAAACCCGCAAACCGCCCACCAGAGCGTTGTTGCACCATGTATCAGCATTATCCTTAATTTATGAGCATGAGTGTATTTCATGATTATTGAACAGTTTATTATTATATTAAAACATCGTACCATGTTTTGCTCGTCTTTTTATTAAAATCCTTGGCATGTGTGGCATGTTAAGTGGGGGCAATGGCATGCTGTATCTGGGGCGGGGAGAGAGGGGGAAAGAGACAATAACAAAGTGTGTCCCTCATGACCCCCCCACCCCTGACACTCGAAGAACTGAACCCGTGTTCTGCGTCTCCTTTGGGAGAACTTTCGCTCTACTAACAAAGAAATGATAACACCGAGAACGCAGGGTAAGGGCCATGACAGACAGTTGAAACAAGAAGGGGAACACGACGTCCATCGTAGCAGCAGGTGGAGCTGTGTTTACGCGCGAGCCTTTTGTCCCCGCATCCGCGCAGCAGAAGACGCGGGTGGCCGGCTGCTGTGTCTCGGGGCTGTGACGTCGGGGCCGCCTTCCAAGCCGTGCATCAGCGGCCTCATTCCAGCGCTGTCAAGTCGATTACGATAAAGCCGGCGAGCTCCGCTAAGTTTCCCCCCGCAGGCTTAAGCCACTCAGCCGCACAGATAAGAAGCTGGGCCGTAGTGCAGACCGCTTTTGGCGTACTGTTTGGCAACAGAAGCAACTGACATACGTAATAGCAGGGTCACAGGTTCACCACAGCTTTACATATACATGGCGATTCTTATTAACGTTTAAAAAATCCCCGAAGCGACGTACATGATACTGTGACAAGTAATTTAATATAAGACACATGAGCCCGCAAATGTCGGGAAATGCCCCAAAAGTGGATGACAAATAAAATTTTGTATTTGTGGGGATCCACAGCCTCCATACGCTTAATAAACGTGAACGTGCTCCGTCGTAGGCTGTAAATCGATGTTTACTTAATCGTGTGATTACTTAATTTCGACTAAGCGTCATTGTCAAGAACGTTGGTAACATCTGTATTTCATGTAATTTTCAAATCACTAAATTACAAGTAAAAAGTAGCCATATTCCGTCATTTTACGAAAGGATCCATACAACAGCGACACCATTTAAGATCTTAAAAGGTATCACTATTTTAAAAGGCATCACTGCAGTGATCTTAAAAGGTGTCACTGTAGTAGAATATGGCTGTTTCTTACTTGCTATTAAGAGCGATTTGAAAGTGACTTGAAACACATATGTTACAAATGTGCTTGACTGTGGCGCTTAGTCGAAATTAACTAATCGTACTATTAAGTAAACATCGCATTACAGCCTGCTACGGACCATGTTCACGATTATGGATGACAAATGTTAAAGATATGACGTCACAAGGTGATGTAACTCGTGGAGTGGTTGGTCTTGTCGATCGTACCCTCGTCAGTGTGGAGCTGTGTTAAATGTCGCTCTGTTAAAGCACTCCGTTTTCGTTCTTGCATTATGCGACGTGATACCTTAGCGCAAGTGGTAGTGGTAATACAAGACTACGATGAATCGGTTCAAATTTACGAAACCAAAGTAGCCTAGCGGAGCAAGAATAGTATCTCCAATTCCAACTGCTGCACGTGCTGCGAGGTACCTCATCTGGTGACGTCACATGTTCAACATTTGTCATGCACTTTTCGGGTGTTTCCCGACATTTGTGGCTCCATGTGTGTCGTATTAAATTACTTGTCTCAGCGTCATCTACGTTGCTTGGGGAGGGGGGTTTCAAACGTTGATAAGGATCGCCCTGCATTTACACTTGCGCGCCTTACATCTACACTACGCAAAAAAAGCATCACCTTTTCGACCACCCGTAATTGTCTCTTATTGCGACACATGTTTGAAATTTGGCTCAAAGACGCCTACAAATTACCCCAGTATTGGTGCAAAACGGTGGCGCCCTGCGACAACATACACTATGTGATCAAAAGTATCTGGGCACCTGGCTGAAAATTACTTACAAGTTCGTGGCACCCTCCATCACTATTGCTGGAACTCAGTCTGGTATTGGCCCACCCTTAGCCCTGATGACAGCTTGCACTCTCGCAGGCATACTTTCAACCAGGTGCTGGAAGGTTTCTTGGGGAATGGCAGCCCATTCTTCACGGATTGCTGCACTGACGAAAGGTATCGATGGCGGTCGGTGCGGCCTGGCACGAAGTCGGCGTTCCAAAACATCCCAAAGATGTGCTGTAGGGTTCAGGTCAGGACTCTGTGCAGGCCAGTCCATTACAGGGATGTTATTGTCGTGTAACCGCTCCGCTACAGGCCGTGCATTATGAACAGGTGATGGATCGTGTTGAAAGATGCAATCTCCATCCCTGAATTGCTCTTCAACAGTGAGAAGCAAGAAGGTGCCTAAAACATCAATGTAGGCCTGTGCTGTGATAGTGTAAGGCAAAACAACAAGGGGTGCAAGCGCCTTCCATGAAAAATATGACCACACCACCGCGATTCGTCATTCCCCAGAACGTTTTTCCACTTTCAGTCGTCCAGTGTTTACGCTCCTTACACCAAGCGAGGCGTCGTTTGTCATTTACCGGCGTGATGTGTGGCTTATGCGCAGCCGCTCGACCATGAAATCCAAGTTTTCTCATCTCCCGCCTAACTGTCACAGTACTTGCAGTGGACCCTGATGCAGTTTGGAATTCCTGTGTGATGGTCTTGATAAATGTCTGCCTATTACACATTACGACCCTCTTCAAATGTCGACGGTCTCTGTCAGTCAACAGACGAGGTCAACCTGTACGCTTTTGTGCTGTACGTGTCCCTTCACGTTTCCACTTCACTATCACATAAGAAACAGTGGAACTAGGGATGTTTAGGACTGCGGAAATCTCGCGTACAGACGTATGGCACAAGTGACACCCAATTACCTGACCACGTTCGAAGTCTGTGAGTTCCGCGGAGCGCCCCATTCTGCTCTCTCATGCTGTCTAATGACTACTGAGGTCACTGATATGGAGTACCTGGCAGTAGGTGGCAGCACAATGCACCTAATATGAAAAACGTATGCTTTTGGGGGTGTCCGGATACTTTTGATCACATAGTGGAACTCGGTTTCGCTGACGCTTCAAACGGTGAGGTGTCTACACATGTTAAAAGACAACCACAGCTCAGAAGTTCATTTCAGGCCTAAGGTGGGGGACACCAAACGTCATCACAATCCTGCCCAACCTCACAGTGGACGTCTCACGCGATGGGAAGGTCGTCGCACGCCCTCTTACACAGATTTCACGGCTTCTTTTGACTGCGATAGAGGTCACAAGGGCGACACCCACTGTTGAAACCACGGGGCTTTCTTATGGGTGGGCGAGGAAGACGTTTCAGACACACCAACGCTCGGAATGGACACGAAAAGACCACAGGGGTGGCATAAAGGGCGTCAATGAAACCACCTCTTTCGTTGTGGGGTTGAGACGCGCACATTATGCGGTTGGAAACGACAGTTCGCAGTTCGACGAGCAACAGGAAGACGTTGTTGACAGCCTGTGACATTGCTGACAACCTCCACTCGCTTCAACCCTACTCCAAGAACATCGTGGGGTTGCAACGCTGTTGGACCTTTCCAGAGTGTAGTGCGAACACAGGAATACAGAATGATACCACCAGGGACAGTTCAAAACCATTCGAAGAAATCTGAAAGTGATCCTAAGCATCAAAGGGTGGTTATGCTTTTTCAGCCCTCCTATTTCGCACCCATCTGTGCTGTGATCACGGAGTGGTTCCTCCATTGACATGCGCGTGAATGAAACGAGAAATGTTCGCTCTAAGACAGTACGGCAACACCCTCGGTGCCATCCATTGCACATCTGTTGAGTGCGTTCAAAGTGTCTAGAGGATACTTGGTCTCCCATTCAGCTGAGTAGTGATGATGATGCTTCGCTTGAGCAGCGCTCAATTGCGCATTCGTCAGCGCCTATATAAAGCCCCAATTTTTACACAGTCCCGTTTTTTTTACACAATTCAACCTAGACACAGTCACAAATGATGATGATGTGATGATGATGAAATGAACACAACACAAACACCCAGTCTCAGGCAGGGAAAATCTCCAACCCGGCCGGGAATCGAACATGGGGCCTCATGATCCAGAGGCAGCAACGCTAGCCACTAGACCACGATCTGCGGACCAGCTGCGTGGTGCCTCGCAGCTGCTATAGTGCCTGAAGTCAGGCAGCACACCTAAGGGATAACGAAGTTTCTGCAAGGTAAACTTTCAACGTACTCAGCAAAGGTGCGTGAGTGGTATCGAGGATGTTGCTGAATTTGGGAAAGGGGGGAGAGTTGAATCTTAGAGGGGTCTGTCATGTCAATGGTACACCCCAAACCCTCCATGATCACGGCACAGGTGGGTGCGAAACAGGAGGGCTGAGAAAGCATAGCCACCCTTTGCTGCTTTGGATCACGTTCAAATTTCTTAGAATGGATTTGAACGGTCCGTAGTGGTTTCATCCTGTATTTCTGAGCAAAAATTGCTGTCGCACTACACTCCGAAGAGGTTCGATCACGTTGCAGCCCCACGACGTCCTTAGAGTAGGGATCAATCATCCAAGGGTGTCAAGAGCGACAGATGTAGTCAAAAATGTCGTCCTGTTGCCTGTCGCACTGTGAACTGTCGTTTTCGAGCGAGAAATGTGTGGGAGTCGACGCCCCAAGGAAAGGGGTGGCTTCATTGACGCCCTTTATGCGACCATCTGCGTTCTTTTCGTGTCGATTCTGAGCGGCAATATGTCTGAAATGTTTTGCTCGCCCACCAGTAAAAGACCTGCTTGATTTCAACGCTGCGTGTCACCGTTCTGCCCTTCATCGTACAGACCTCAAAAGCAGGAGTGAAAGAGGGGAAAGTTGTATTCACCTTTGAACCAAATTTCTAACTTCTGTCTTGTATTGGTAGGCAATTACAGGACTTCGAAGAAGTAATACTTTCTTTGTGCAGAGTAGTTGCTGTGCTTGCCTCACAAGCAAGTAGAGGCACGTGTTACGGTACACGCCTCTTTCTCAGCATGTGCTCACTATTGATTACACTCACACACACACACACACACACACACACACACACACACACACACACACACATAGAGAGAAACACTCACGCTACTCTAGCATACAAGCTCCAGCAGCAGATTGAGGACTGGACATACGAGAGACGGATCGCATGGATCCATGGCGTGCGATATCGCTACTGTGGGTTGCTCCCCTCGACCATACACACACGAACGACTTTCCAAGCAATTTAAACCAATATTTCGAATGGTAATGTGTCGACCTCCCATGAACCATGGACCTTGCCGTTGGTGGGGAGGCTTGCGTGCTTCTGGGATACAGATGGCCGTACCGTAGGTGCGACCACAAGAGAGGGGTATCTGTTGAGAGGCCACACAAACGTGTGGTTCCTGAAGAGGGGCAGCAGCCTTTTCAGTAGTTGCAGGGGCAACAGTCTGGATGATTGACTGGCCTGGCCTTGTAACACTAACCCAAACGGCCTTGCTGTGCTGGTACTGCGAACGGCTGAAAGCAAGGGGAAACTACAGCCGTAATTTTTCCCGAGGGCATGCAGCTTTACTATATGGCTAAATGATGATGGCGTCCTCTTGGATAAAATATTCCGGGGGTGAAATAGTCCCCCATTCGGATCTCCGGGCGGGGACTACTCAGGAGGACGTCGTTATCAGAAGAAAGAAAACTGGCGTTCTACGGATCGGAGTGTGGAATGTCAGATCCCTTAATCGGGCAGGTAGGTTAGAAAATTTAAAAAGGGAAATGGATAGGTTAAAGTTAGATATAGTGGGAATTAGTGAAGTTCGGTGGCAGGACGAACAAGACTTTTGGTCAGGTGAATACAGGGTTATAAATACAAAATCAAATAGGGGTAATGCAGGAGTAGGTTTAATAATGAATAAAAAAGTAGGAGTGCGGGTAATCTACTACAAACAGCGTAGTGAACGCATTATTGTGGCCAAGATAGACACGAAGCCCACGCCTACCACAGTAGTACAACTTTATATGCCAACTAGCTCTGCAGATGAATAAATTGATGAAATGTATGAGATAAAATAAATTATTCAGATAGTGAAGGGAGACGAAAATTTAATAGTCATGGGTGACTGGAATTCGAGAGTAGGAAAAGGGAGAGAAGGAAACACAGTAGGTGAATATGGATTGGGGGTAAGAAATGAAAGAGGAAGCCGTCTGGTAGAATTTTGCACAGAGCATAACTTAATCATAGCTAACACTTGGTCCAAGAATCATAAAAGAAGGCTGTATACATGGAAGAATCCTGGAGATACTAGAAGGTATCAGATAGATTATATAATGGTAAGACACAGATTTGGAACCAGGTTTTAAATTGTAAGACATTTCCAGGGACAGATGTGGACTCTGACCATAATCTATTGGTTATAAACTGTAGATTAAAACTGAAGAAACTGCAAAAAGGTGGGAATTTAAGGAGATGGGACCTAGATAAACTGACTAACCAGAGGTTGTACAGAGTTTCAGGGAGAGCATAAGGGAACAATTGACAGGAATGTGGGAAAGAAATACAGTATAAAACTGAGGGATGAAGTAGTGAAGGCAGCAGAGGATCAAGTAGGTAAAAAGACGAGGGCTAGTAGAAATCCTTGGGTAACAGAAGAAATATTGAATTTAATTGATGAAAGGAGAAAATATAAAAATGCAGTAAATGAAGCAGGCAAAAGGGAACACAAACGTCTCAAAAATGAGATCGACAGGAAGTGCAAAATGGCTAAGCAGGGATGGCTAGAGGACAAATGTAAGGATGTAGAGGCTTATCTCACTAGGGGTAAGACAGATACTGCCTGCCGGAAAATTACAGAGACCTTTGGAGAAAAGAGAGCCACTTGTATGAATATCAAGAGCTCAGTTGGAAACCCAGTTCTAAGCAAAGAAGGGAAAGCAGAAAGGTGGAAGGAGTATATAGAGGGTCTATACAAGGGCGATGTGCTCGAGGACAATATAATGGAAATGGAAGAGGATGTAGATGAAGATGAAATGGGAGACACGATACTGCGTGAAGAGTTTGACAGAGCACAGAAAGACCTGAGTACAAACAAGGCCCCGGGAGTAGACAACATTCCGTTAGAACTACTGACGGCCTTGGGATAGCCATTCTGGTGGGCAAGATGTATGAGACAGGCGAAATACCCTCAGACTTTAAGAAGAATATAATAATTCCAATCCCAAAGAAAGCAGGTGTTGACAGATGTGAAAATTACCGAACTATCAGTTTAATAAGTCACAGCTGCAAAATACTAATGCGAATTCTTTACAGACGAGTGAAAAAACTGGTTGAAGCCGACCTCGGGGAAGATCAGTTTGGATTCCGTAGAAATGTTGGAACACGTGAGACAATACTGACCTTACGACTTATCTTACAAGAAAGATTAAGTAAAGGCAAACCTACGTTTCTAGCATTTGTAGACTTAGAGAAAGCTTTTGACAATGTTGATTGGTATACTCTCCTTCAAATTCTAAAGGGGGCAGGAGTAAAATATTGGGAGCGAAAGGCTATTTACAATTTATACAGAAACCAGATGGCAGTTATAAGAGTCGAGGGGCATGAAAGGGAAGCAGTGGTTGGGAAGGGAGTGAGACAGGGTGGTTGCCTGTCCCCGATGTTATTCAATCTGTATATTGAGCAAGCAGTAAAGGAAACAAAAGAAAAATTCGGAGTAGGTATTAAAATCCATGGAGAAGAAATAAAAACTTTGAGGTTCGCCGATGACATTGTAATTCTGTCAGAGACAGCAAAGGACTTGGAAGAGCAGTTGAACGGAATGGACAGTGTCTTGAAAGGAGGATATAAGATGAACATCAACAAAAGCAAAACGAGGATAATGGAATGTAGTCGAATTAAGTCGGGTGATGCTGAGGGAATTAGATTAGGAAATGAGACACTTTTAAGGAGTTTTGCTATTTGGGGAGCAAAATACCTGAAGATGGTCGAAGTAGAGAGGATATAAAATGTAGACTGGCAATGACAAGGAAAGCGTTTCTGAAGAAGAGAAATTTGTTAACATCGAGTATAGATTTAAGTGTCAGGAAGTCGTTTCTGAAAGTATTTGTGTGGAGTGTAGCCACGTATGGAAGTGAAACATGGACGATAAATAGTTTGGGCAAAAAGAGAATAGAAGCTTTCGAAATGTGGTGCTACAGCATAATGCTGAAGATCAGATGGGTGGATCACATAACTAATGAGGAGGTATTGAATAGAATTGGTGAGAAGGGGAATTTGTGGCACAACTTGACAAGAAGAAGGGACCGGTTGGTAGGACATGTTGTGAGGCATCGAGGGATCAGAAATTTAGCATTGGAGGGCAGCGTGGAGGGTAAAAATCGTAGAGGGAGACCAAAAGATGAATACACAAAGCAGATTCAGAAGGATGTAGGTTGCAGTAAGTACTGGGAGATGAAGAAGCTTGCACAGGATAGAGTAGCATGGAGAGCTGCATCAAACCAGTCTCAGGACTGAAAACAACAACAACAACAACAATGTGTCGAGGAGTTCTGCTATGGAAAATTAATTTCAATGTTCAGCATCATTTGCATTTGTTCTCTGTATCCCCACGAATATTAGCAAAAAGTAAATTAGAAAAACTTGAACAATTTATTAAACTTATTTTGAAACACTTTTTCCTTAGAACCTGTAGGCTGCTTTACAGAATATATTACATTTTTCACTGACATGGACTGTATACATCTTTTCAGTGTGCTAATACCATTAGTTATTCATTTACCAGCTCTCAGTTCCTTTTCTATTCATCAGTCGTATAGTTTGAATAGAAGTATTTACACAATTTGTTTTGCAATCTCGACGTGTCTGTAGCAATACTGTCAAAAGGAGCACTGTTGATTACCGTAAGTTTTGTTATAAATTATAGGAGGGAGAGTGAGAATGTAAGAATTGGCAAACTGTATAATAATTGCCCTGAACATTTAAATTAAAACGTCTATTTAATATTACGCTACGTCATTCTGTTTAGAAGTTAAAAACTTCAACAGCACATGTAACTGTTTCATAAATGACTCAAAATCATCAGATGGAGCTCAGTGTATCCTGACCATTACTATGAACTTCGCATCAAGTTTCAAAATGCTAATCACTGTGAGATCGGGAGGGTGGGGCCATTTTGTATAGCTTCTGAATACAAATACCAACTGCAGCCTCATCTTCACTTCTTAGAGTTATTCGTGCAAAACCATACAACCACGCCTAATAACTAGACAACCAAGTTTCCACCATATTGTCATACCGCTGCTAACCAGCCAGGCAGTCGTATTGCAAGCACGAATCGCATGGGATCCAGCAGAATGCCTGGGATTTTCGTGTGATCAGCCATCAGTCGCTGCGATTTGCACACACACCTGCCATCTACGAAGCTCGTAGATCGAAGCACTATAAAGCGTCTGAAACGTCCCGACAGTTTATTGTTGCTCTGATGAATTTGATTGACTGTCTGAGCCACATGCGGAACAGTTCGTGCAGTACATCGATTGGTCGCTAATGAAGAAATACTGTTGTTGTTGTTGTTGTGGTCTTCAGTCCTGAGACTGGTTAGATGCAGTTCTCCATGCTACTCCATCCTGTGCAAGCTTCTTCATCTCCCAGTACCTACTGCAACCTACATCCTTCTGAATCTGCTTAGTGTATTGATCTCTTGGTCTCCCTCTACGATTTTTACCCTCCACGCTGCCCTCCAATGCTAAATTTGTGATCCCTTGATGCCTCAAAACATGTCCTACCAACCGATCCCTTCTTCTAGTCAAGTTGTGCCACAAACTTCTCTTCTCCCCAATCCTATTCAATACCTCCTCATTAGTTACGTGATCTACCCACCTTATCTTCAGCATTCTTCTGTAGCACCACATTTCGAAAGCTTCTATTCTCTTCTTGTCCAAACTGGTTATTGTCCATGCTTCACTTCCATACATGGCTACGCTCCATACAAATACTTTCAGAAACGACTTCCTGACACTTAAACCTATACTCGATGATAACAAATTTCTCTTCTTCAGAAACGATTTCCTTGCCATTGCCAGTCTACATTTTATATCCTCTCTACTTCGACCATCATCAGTTATTTTACTCCCTAAATAGCAAAACTCCTTTACTACTTTAAGTGTCTCATTTCCTAATCTAATCCCCTCAGCATCACCCGATTTAATTTGACTACATTCCATTATCCTCGTTTTGCTTTTGTTGATGTTCATCTTATATCCTCCTTTCAAGACACTCTCCATTCCGTTCAACTGCTCTTCCAAGTCCTTTGCTGTCTCTGACAGAATTACAATGTCATCGGCGAACCTCAAAGTTTTTATTTCTTCTCCATGGATTTTAATACCTACTCCGAATTTTTCTTTTGTTTCCTTTACTGCTTGCTAAATATACTGATTGAATAACATCGGGGAGAGGCTACAATCCTGTCTCACTCCTTTCCCAACCACTGCTTCCCTTTCATGCCCCTCGACTCTTATAACTGCCATCTGGTTTCTGTACAAATTGTAAATAGCCTTTCGCTCCCTGTATTTTACCCCTGCCACCTTCAGAATTTGAAAGAGAGTATTCCAGTTAACATTGTCAAAAGCTTTCCCTAAGTCTACAAATGCTA
The DNA here is from genome assembly GCF_021461385.2 of Schistocerca piceifrons. NCBI lineage: Eukaryota > Metazoa > Arthropoda > Insecta > Orthoptera > Acrididae > Schistocerca > Schistocerca piceifrons. The sequence goes on along the minus strand of NC_060139.1, from coordinate 289,088,128 downwards.
GAAACGTAGGTTTGCCTTTTCTTAATCTTTCTTCTAAGATAAGTCGTAAGGTCAGTATTGCCTCACGTGTTCCAACATTTCTACGGAATCCAAACTGATCTTCCTTGAGGTGCGCTTCTACCAGTTTTTCCATTCGTCTGTAAAGAATTCGCGTTAGTATTTTGCAGCTGTGACTTATTAAATTGATAGTTCGGTAATTTTCACATCTGTCAACACCTGCTTTCTTTGGGATTGGAATTATTATATTCTTCTTGAAGTCTGTGGGTATTTCGCCTGTCTCATACATCTTACTCACTAAATGGTAGAGTTTTGTCATGACTGGCTCTCCCAAGGCCATCAGTAGTTCCAATGGAATGTTGTCTACTCCCGGGGCCTTCTTTCGACTCAGGTCTTTCAGTGCTCTGTCAAACTCTTCACGCAGTATCGTGTCTCCCATTTCATCGTCATCTACATCCTCTTCCATTTCCATAATATTGCCCTCAAGTACATCGCCCTTGTAATAGGCCCTCTATATACTCCTTCCACCTTTCTGCTTTCCCTTCTTTGCTTAGAACTGGGTTTCCATCTGAGCTCTTGACATTCATACAAGTGGTTCTCTTTTCTCCAAAGGTCTCTTTAATTTTCCTGTAGGCAGTATCTGTCTTACCCCTAGTGAGACAAGTCTCTACATCCTTACATTTGTCCTCTAGCCATCCCTGCTTAGCCATTTTGCACTTCCTGTCGATCTCATTTTTGAGACGTTTGTATTCCTTTTTGCCTGCTTCATTTACTGCATTTTTATATTTTCTCCTTTCATCAATTAAATTCAATATTTCTTCTGTTACCCAAGGATTTCTATTAGCCCTCGTCTTTTTACGTACTTGATCCTCTGCTGCCTTCACTACTTCATCCCTCAGAGCTACCCATTCTTCTTCTACTGTATTTCTTTCCCCCATTCCTGTCAATTGTTCGCTTATGCTCTCCCTGAAACTCTGTACAACCCCTGGTTCTTTCAGTTTATCCAGGTCCCATCTCCTGAAATTCCCGCCTTTTTGCAGTTTCTTCAGTTTCAATCTGCAGTTCATAACCAATAGATTGTGGTCAGAATCCACATCTGCCCCTGGAAATGTCTTACAATTTAAAACCTGGTTCCTAAATCTCTGTCTTACCATTATGTAATCTATCTGATACCTTCTAGTATCTCCCGGATTCTTCCAGGTATACAACCTTCTTTCATGATTCTAGAACCAAGTGTTAGCTATGATTAAGTTATGCTCTGTTCAAAATTCGACAAGGCGGCTTCCTCTTTCATTTCTTCCCCCCAATCCATATTCACCTACTATGTTTCCTTCTCTCCCTTTTCCTACTGACGAATTCCAGTCACCCATGACTATTAAATTTTCTTCTCCCTTCACTACCTGAATAATTTCTTTTATCTCATCATACATTTCATCAATTTCTTCATCATCTGCAGAGCTAGTTGGCATATAAACTTGTACTACTGTAGTAGGCATGGGCTTTGTGTCTATCTTGGCCACAATAATGCGTTCACTATGCTGTTTGTAGTAGCTAACCCGCACTCCTATTTTTTTATTCATTATTAAACCTACTCCTGCATTACCCCTATTTGATTTTGTATTTATAACCCTGTAATCACCTGACCAAAAGTCTTGTTCCTCCTGCCACCGAACTTCACTAATTCCCACTATATCTAACTTTAACCTATCCATTTCCCTTTTTAAATTTTCTAACCCACCTGCCCGATTAAGGGATCTGACATTCCACGCTCCGATCCGTAGAATGCCAGTTTTCTTTCTCCTGATAACGACGTCCTCTTGAGTAGTCCCCGCCCGGAGATCCGAATGGGGGACTATTTTACCTCCGGAATATTTTACCCAAGAGGACGCCATCATCATTTAATCATACAGTGAAGCTGCATGTGCTCGGGAAAAATTACGGCTGTAGTTTCCCCTTGCTTTCAGCCGTTCGCAGTACCAGCACAGCAAGGCCGCTTTGGTTAATGTTACAAGGCCAGATCAGTCAATCATCCAGACTGTTGCCCCTGCAACTACTGAAAAGGCTGCTGCCCCTCTTCAGGAACCACATGTTCGTCTGGCCTCTCAAAAGATACCCCTCCGTTGTGGTTGCACCTACGGTACGGCCATCTGTATCGCTGAGGCACACAAGCCTCCCCACCAACGGCAAGGTCCATGGTTCATGGGGGGGGGGGGGGGGGGGGAGAAATACTATACCTAGATACTGGGTTTCCGATTCTGTTTCGAAACAAAAAGTACTTCACAAATGCTGTCTTCTTTTATTTGCTCTCGTCGAACTATCTATGAAGCAAAGCGTCTCGTAATGGAACCTGGACGGCTTTGACGCATCATTCCTCTTCTTCAACATTCATACATCGAAAGTACAAAAGGTTTTTATTTTATGAATGAAAACACACACGACACTGGTGTAATATTCTATAACAATTATTTCACTAAACGGTTTTTGGCTGTTCCGTCATCATCAGGTAGAGAGATATGTGGTGCATTGAATTTTAGTTAGATCAAAGATCTTAAAGCAGTGCATCTACAGAGTATCTCTGTTCCCAAATATGAAAATGTTAACGTCAGATTTAGGAATAAAACAAGAGGAGTTATTTTAATGAAAATGCGATGTATGATTATGTAACTAAGGCTATGTGACTCATTAACTAATCAACTACGTAACAAATTACAACAATTATTCGTAGAAGAAAATAAATTGAACAACAAATTTGGTGACACCTTCCAAGGATGAGCCTAATCACAATAATCTCGCTTTTAACAGGTCCTAAAAAGCAACGAAAAAAGATATCTTGGTGAGATTAAGAAGGTAAGTGAAGCTGCTGTGCAGGACCAAAGAAGTTATAGGAACTGAAATGAAGTAAAAATGGGGCATATGAGTACAAGGGATAATTTAAAACATGGCCTTCATGGGATTATGAGTAGTATCTGCGGTTAGGACTCGTGATTATGTGAACTACTACACTGAAGAGCCAAAGAAACTGGTACACTTGCGAAATATCGTGTAGAGCCCCCGTGACCACACAGAAGTGCCGCAACACGATGTGGCATGGACACGACTAAATGTCTGAAGTAGTGCTGGACGGAATTGAACCCTGAATCCTGCGCGGCTGTCCATAAATGCGTGAGAGTACGAGATGGTGGAGATTTCTCTTGAACAGCAAGTTGCAAGGCATGCCATATATGCTCAATAATGTTCATGTCTGGAGAGTTTTGTTGCCAGCGGAAATGTTTAATGCCAGAAGAATATTCCTGGAGCCAATCTGCAGCAGTTCTGGACGTGTGGGGTGTCTGCCCTGCTGGAATTACCCAAGTCCGTCGGAATGCGCAATGGACACGAATGGATGCGAGTGATCAGACATGATGCTTACGTACGTGTCACCCGTCAGAGACGTATCTAGACGTTTCAGGGGTCTCATATCACTCCAACTGCACACGCCCCACACTATTACAGGGCCTCCACTAGTCCCCTGTTGACATGCAGGACCCATGGATCCATGAGGTTGTCTCCATACCCGTACATGTCAATCTACTCGATATGATTTGAAACGAGACTCGTCCGACCAGGCAACATGTATCCAGTCATCCACAGTCCAATTTCGGTGTTAATGGGCCCAGGCGAGGCGTAAAGCTTCGTGTCGTGCGGTCATCAAGGATACACGAGTGGACCTTTGGCCCCGAAAGCCCATATTGATGATGTTCCGTTGAATGGTTCGCACACTGACATTTGTTGATGGTCCAGAATTGACCTGCAACAATTTGCGGAAGGGTTGCACTTCTGCCACGTTGAACGATTATCTTCAGTCGTCGTTGGTCCCGTTCTTGCAGGATCGTTTTCCGGCTGCAGCGATGACGGAGATTTGATGTTTTACCAGAATCCTAATATTCACGGTACACTTGTGAAATTGTCGTACAGGAAAATCGCCACTTCATCGCTACCTCGGAGATGCTTGTAAGTAGGCTGTTTAGGTTTTTTTATTGGTAACGCCACCTCTGTATGAAAATCACTGGCTGTGCTGTGTGCAGTCTGTGGCTGCTTTGCATTGTTGTAATACTCGTCATTGTAGTGTTGGGCAGCTGGGCTGTTAACAGCGCGTAGCGTTGCGCAGTTGGAGGTGAGCCGCCAGCAGTGGTGGATGTGGGGAGAGAGATGGCGGAGTTTTGTAATTTGTCATGAACCGCTATATATATTATGACTATTAAGGTAAATACATTGTTTGTTCTCTATTAATATCTTTCATTTGCTAACTATCCCTATCAGTAGTTTGTGCCTTCCGTAGTTTGAATCTTTTATTTAGCTGGCAGTAGTGGTGCTCGCTGTTTTGCAGTAGTTCGAGTAACCAAGATTTTTGTGAGGCAAGTGATTTGTGAAACGTATAGGTTAATGTTAGTCAGGGCCATTCTTTTGTAGGGATTATTGAAAGTCAGAGTGCGTTGCGCTAACAAAATATTGTGTGTCAGTTTAAGCACAGTCTTGTATAAATTGTTCAAAGGGGACGTTTCATGCTGTGTCCCATCGCCCGTGCGCCGACTATAATACCACGTTCAAACTCACTTAAATCTTGATAACCCTCCATTGTAGTAGCAGTAACCGATCTAACAACTGCGCCAGGCACTTGTCTTATATAGGCGCTGGTGACCGCAACGCCTTGTGGCTGTTTACATATCTCTGTATTTGAATATGCATGTCTATACCAGTTTCTTTGGCGCTCCAGTGCACTATCTCCGCCCTAGAGGGTACACAGCTTTACACACGACGAGACCTGAAGGTCGAGTCTCAATTTCGCGGCCTTCAAATTGCTCCACGAAATCATTTTAACACTCAACCGTTCCTGCCAGTCAACCTTCATAAGAAAACATACTCATTTCAGTTGACCGTTTCCTGCTGCGGTTCATATTGCTTGCTGTATGGTGCTTTGTAAGGACACTGTTTGTTATATGGCTGCCTCCTACGGTAGGTGGCCTCCCTGGAACGCGGAGAGCGTGAGTGTCATGGAGGATGGGTCAACTTCCGTGGAGCGTGTCGCGTGCACTGCTGACGTTGTGGCCACCCAAAAAAATGAAAATTGTGATATTTTACTGAATTAATTGAAAGTTTTACCTCGAAGTTGTGTCTTTTACGTCAGTGGTGACGGCTCTTTGTTGGTGATTTATTCCAAAAGTGACACTTCCAAACTTGAGTACCGCGTGACGTATGACAACCATCACCCTCGACGATTATTAGACAATAACGTGTAGTGGAATAAATGTGAGTGAACAAAGGAGTGAAAGAGAGACTTGTAATCTTTCGGATTAAATCCGTCCAGTGGCACAAAGAAGACGCCTATCAGACTCTCTGTGGTGGAGGGCCACAGGAAGAATGGAAGCAGGACACACGTAAACTGATGTTGCCCGATGGCTTGATGTGAACCGTTCTGTTGTTTCTCGGACGGGGCGACAATTTGTAGAGACCGAAACAGTATCCCAAGACCACGTGTGACATCAGAGATGACCGTATTTGGCTGTAAGGAATGACGGTACCGCCGTAGTACTGCACGGCAACTGACATCTGACCTCATAGCATCCAATGGACGTGTTGTATCGAGGAAAATGGTGTATAAAAGGCTTCGGCAGAGTGGCCTTTGTTGTCAGAGACCTGATGCATTTGTCCCGCCTATGCCTCTTCACAGAAGGGAACATCTAGAGCGGAGCCGTCAATATGATACTTGGATCGTCGAACAGTGGCCCAATGTTCTTTTCACATATGAGTCTCGATTTGAACTGGAGAGTGATTCAGGACGGTTTCGCATCTGGATTGGACGTGGAACACGTTTTCGGGACCCAAACATTGTGGTAACAAACCGATATCGAGGAGGATCCCTAATGGTTTGGGCTGGAATTATGTTGACCACTCGAACACCTCTACATGAAATTGTACAGGTGAATCAGCAAGGCTTAAATGCTGTCACGTATCGTGACGATATCTTGGGACCTCACGTGCGGTTGTTGCGAGGAGCTGTGGGCCCAGACTTCGTACTGATGGACGATAATGCTCGACCTTATAGAGCACGGGTGGTTGATGTTTCCTTGGAAAAGCCCCGCTCACTCTCCCGATTCGAATCCCATAGAGCATGTGTGGGACGCACTAGGGGTACGCATTGCATCACATCGGCATCCACCAACCACTCTCCAAGGCTTGCGAGCAGCTCTGCACGAAGAATGGGCGTTATTGCCTCAACATGAGACTGATGACCTCATTGGCAGTATGCCCTGTCGTTTGTCACGGCTGTATTGCTGCCAGAAGTGGTCACACCCTATACTGTGCACCTTAAGCAGTTGTCAGAATGTTTGTGCAAATCAGACTAGTTGGAGAAAACGAAGAACACGATTGTCTATCACTACATGTTTCTGTTATTTACGTTCTGTGTTCTGTACATTGTTTCTACTTTAGTATCATCTATTTATACTGTTTTGTAGGAAAATAAACGTAACCTTGCAAGGTCTCCATTTGTTGCATCAATTCTGGACGCCATTGTATATGATGAATATGATCATCTTCTTTCTTCTTTTGCTGGTGCCTGCGTCCCGCATTCGCAGGATCGGCATGGTTAAGCGGATTTAGCAATGTTAATTTAAGGCATGGCCGGATGGCCTTCCTGCCACCTCCCTGTAAACCCCCTCCCCCCTCCCCCCCCCCCCCCCGGGATAGAATTTGTGTACCCAAACTGCCTGCATCTAGTGTAATCCATGGAAAAGCGTGAAAGCGTTCAGATGTCTGCGAGCCATGTAACTTAGGCAGGGCGTGGGGGCCAGCCCAGTATTTACCTAGTGGGATGTGGAAAACCGCCTAAAAACAACATCAAAGTTGGCTGGCACACTGGCCTTCGTCGGTAATCCGCCAGGCGGATTCGATCCGGGGCTGGCGCGCCTGCCGAGCCCAGGAAGCAGCGCATTAGCGCTCTATGCATTGCGAAACTGCAGGCCTACTATCAGAAGGGTACAATGTATTACAGTGCCTACCAGTTTCTGGTGATTGGCATTCTGTCAGTGCTCTCCTAAACTCCTACAAGTAATAGATTTTCCAGGAGTAGCTTTGGTTGTTGGTGGCAGCAGAAACCGCCACCGGAATGCAGATACATGGGATTTAGGGGCGCGGTTGTAAGATATCCAATCCATGTCCCTGTGTTTATCAGTGTGTGCAGATGTTCACATAAATATACATAATATTTTACTTCCTGGGTTTGTTACAGCTATCAGAAATTTCTTTCTCAAACAGTGGCAATCCTATGTGAATTGTTCGCCCGTGAAAAAGGCATAGCGGCCCGCACCAACACCCATTTAGCTGCAACAAGAGAAGACAGGCCTATTTCGTTCAAGGGGAAGAAAATGCCTTGTCCCACACAAACCAGAAAACTGGCACTGGCACTCACAAAAGTGACCTGTACTTGCCGACGGGCTTGGCCAGGAAATCATTTTATCAGATCACTGTTCGCCGTAAACAAACAGTTTAACGTAAGTACCTATGTAAATAATCAGACTGTCGCGATATTTTTCACTGAGAAAATCCACTGTAATTGTAAAAATTATTCGTTGTAAATCACAGGATAGAGGCTCCACGGAACACGCAAATCACTGACTTAAAATTTAAAAATGGAATGTCTCTTTTTCACTCCACAATATATTTTCAGAGTGTAATACATATTTTACTGGCCGTAACTTTTTTAACACGTTTCAAAGAACATACTACCGGTACTGTACGTACCAAATCAATATTTGGTCAACATCTTGATGGATACAATCATTCTGAGGGTTGCATTTCTAGCAATTTGAAAATATTACATACTGTGCCAAAAGGACCACTGCTAAATACCTTAGAAGAATTTGAAATCTTTTCACTTCACAAAAGTAATCCATTATATGTTTTAAACGAACAACTTCATTTCAAAGACAAACATTTCTTTGAGCTTTTCAATGATCTGCTTTAGAATGTTTACTCTTCTGTCATTTGTTTTTTTTATAAAAAAAATCAAAGTTATTAAGACTTTTAGGAAATATTTTATCTTTACATTGTAATTTTATTTCACCAAACATTATTTTATGACTGACTATCTGTTTTAAAATTTTTGCTTATATGCTTTTAGACTGCATATTGCTAATTCACATCCTTTTATTTTTGACACTATGGCTCATAATTTTATAATTTTAAATTCCTTCCTTCTTCATTATTTTTATTTGCTTATAAGACTGGCAAATAACTTGAGGAATAGCAATGCCTTTAAAAATTGTCACATGTAATCTACATACCAACTTCATAGACAATATTTAATATATACAGACAACTACTTCGTATCGTATTTGTGCAGCATGTAGTATACATGTGAGCTACAGATTATTGCAGCTTACTCATTGAAAATCGTTTCAATAAAGACATGTTGCTGCTCAATAACACATCGTCTGACGCGACAGTCTTCGCCATTCCACTTTCGCAACAACTTCGTTGGAAAGAAGCCTGCTGCCACATACACTCCTGGAAATGGAAAAAAGAACACATTGACACCGGTGTGTCAGACCCACCATACTTGCTCCGGACACTGCGAGAGGGCTGTACAAGCAATGATCACACGCAAGGCACAGCGGACACACCAGGAACCGCGGTGTTGGCCGTCGAATGGCGCTAGCTGCGCAGCATTTCTGCACCGCCGCCGTCAGTGTCAGCCAGTTTGCCGTGGCATACGGAGCTCCATCGCAGTCTTTAACACTGGTAGCATGCCGCGACAGCGTGGGCGTGAACCGTATGTGCAGTTGACGGACTTTGAGCGAGGGCGTATAGTGGGCATGCGGGAGGCCGGGTAGACGTACCGCCGAATTGCTCAACACGTGGGGCGTGAGGTCTCCACAGTACATCGATGTTATCGCCAGTGGTCGGCGGAAGGTGCACGTGCCCGTCGACCTGGGACCGGACCGCAGCGACGCACGGATGCACGCCAAGACCGTAGGATCCTACGCAGTGCCGTAGGGGACCGCACCGCCACTTCCCAGCAAATTAGGGACACTGTTGCTCCTGGGGTATCGGCGAGGACCATTCGCAACCGTCTCCATGAAGCTGGGCTACGGTCCCGCACACCGTTAGGCCGTCTTCCGCTCACGCCCCAACATCGTGCAGCCCGCCTCCAGTGGTGTCGCGACAGGCGTGAATGGAGGGACGAATGGAGACGTGTCGTCTTCAGCGATGAGAGTCGCTTCTGCCTTGGTGCCAATGATGGTCGTATGCGTGTTTGGCGCCGTGCAGGTGAGCGCCACAATCAGGACTGCATACGACCGAGGCACACAGGGCCAACACCCGGCATCATGGTGTAGGGAGCGATCTCCTACACTGGCCGTACACCACTGGTGATCGTCGAGGGGCACTGAATAGTGCACGGTACATCCAAACCGTCATCGAACCCATCGTTCTACCATTCCTAGACCGGCAAGGGAACTTGCTGTTCCAACAGGACAATGCACGTCCGCATGTATCCCGTGCCACCCAACGTGCTCTAGAAGGTGTAAGTCAACTACCCTGGCCAGCAAGATCTCCGGATCTGTCCCCCATTGAGCATGTTTGGGACTGGATGAAGCGTCGTCTCACGCGGTCTGCACGTCCAGCACGAAAGCTGGTCCAACTGAGGCGCCAGGTGGAAATGGCATGGCAAGCCGTTCCACAGGACTACATCCAGCATCTCTACGATCGTCTCCATGGGAGAATAGCAGCCTGCATTGCTGAGAAAGGTGGATATACACTGTACTAGTGCCGACATTGTGCATGCTCTGTTGCCTGTGTCTATGTGCCTGTGGTTCTGTCAGTGTGATCATGTGATGTATCTGACCCCAGGAATGTGTCAATAAAGTTTCCCCTTCCTGGGACAATGAATTCACGGTGTTCTTATTTCAATTTCCAGGAGTGTATTTGCACTGGCATTTGTCCTCACCATGGCAACCACTAGTTCGACTGTCGACTTTACAACAACTTCGTTGGAAAGAAGCCTTCTGCCTCATCTTTGCAACGGCGTCCAACTTCACCATGGCAACCAGTGGTTCCAAATGGTTCACTAACAGGACATGTACTGCCAAACTGAAGTTCATTTTTCCTACATATTTAAATATTTTTAACGCTTCTTAATTGACAATAGCTGTTTAATAAGCTAAGTTTAGTGTGTATTTATTTTTAATTCTTGACAATGTTCTTTTAACTAAGAAATTTTAAATTGTAATTCGACTTATAACTCATTGGTTAGTAATGACATCATGCAGTCAGAAGTGGGTGGAGCCTCCATTATATATAGTAAGACGTGCACTGGATCCTCCAGTAGTGATTCTCCAACAGAAAGAGGTTCCTACTCAATAGTAATTCATCATTTTATAGCTTTATAACATTATATACTTTCTTTAATGTATGTAGCCCTCTAATTAAAGCTTTGTATACAACTTGTAGGTCTGAAGATGACCACAGTAGTGGTCGAAACCGGTCACCTTGATAAATAAATCGTGATCAAGACAGTTTTTAATAGTAAATATTTGTAATACGTATGACTGGAAAACTGAATTCTCAAGATCTGCAACGGAAAAAGTTATCATCCTTGCATCCTTTTTAGCTGAGAATCTCCTCCCCTAATACGAGGATACTGACTCACAAGTGGGAACATGGAAACAATGCAGTGAAGACACAGGGTGGTGATGTCAACCGGAAGGATGTGTTTCCTGTTTGTGCCGAGAGAGCGATGTGTGCAGTGGGCTCCAGTTGGTATTTGAACACATAATGTAACATATGTTTCGGAAAGATCTGTTAGTTATTACTAGTAAATTCCCGAGTCTTTAAAGAATCGACCCCTCATGTATAAAACAGCTTCAGACGTCTGATTACTTTACAAACGAGTTAATGTGTTTGTCCAAATTATCGATCGCTCCGCCATGGCTCGGCTAGTTTATATTAATAGCGGGTAGATGTCAGTTGTATTCTGTTTTGCTTAGTAACCGTCATATGTTTAAAATGGCTACTCCACAGCACATTATTTTGTGTTCTCGAGTTTGCGAAGTGCAATTACGTGATTATAGTGCAAAGATGTTTCAGGTTGAGGTACCAAATTGTCCTCCGATTGGGTGGAACATTCGCAGATGGTATCGACAGTTTCTAGATACAGGATGTGTATGTACAGGAAAGAGTCCTGGCCGCCCTCGTGTTCCTGAAGAAAATGTTGCACGAATTCAAACTGCTTTCCAACGTAGTCCTTTAAAATTAATTCGTGCGAGTCGGGACTTACAACTGCCTACAATAACAATCTGGGGTGTTTTGAGACGTCGGTTGGTTATGAAGCCGTACAAGTTACAGTTGTTACAAGCTCTGCGTCCTGATGACAAACGCAAACGTGTGCCATTTTGTAACGAGATTCTTGATGCTATTGACAATTATAACACTTTCGCACAATGCATCGTGTTCAGTGATGAGGCGACTCTCCATGTTAGTGATCAGGTAAACAAACACCATGTTCGAATTTGGGGCCTACAGAACCCACATGCAGCCATTGAACATGTATGAGTTTCGCCCAAAGTCAGTGTGGTTTGTGCGATGTCCCTCTCATCTGTTTACGGCCCGTTCTTCTTTGATGGAAACACGGTTAACGGTCAGCAGTATCTCACTATGTTACAAAACTGGTTGTTTCCGAGGCTGCACGAAGACAACTTCATTTTCCAACAAGACTGGGCAACCCCTCACTGGAGTCGCCAAGTGCGTGAATATCTGAATGAAACTCTACCGAACTGTTGGATTGGTCGTCAAGGAGCTCCACACCACCTGACTTCTTCCTGTGGTGTTTCGTTAAAGACAACCTTAATGTACCACCACTCCCACACCACCTGAAAGATCTGTAATCTGAACTTGAGAGGTTCGTAAATATGTTTCTAAAGTTTCATATTCTTATGTCTTAAAGGTTTATAAATATATGCATTCGAAATACGTATATTCTTTTTGAAACACCCTGTATTTCACGTCAGGCCTGTAAGCGGGACGAAGTTTACAAAATGTTTCAAACTATGCTTAATGTTCTTTGGAAGTCGCTAATGCTCTGTTATGTAATACTGCATGCATATGGCGTGGTTAACTTGCACTCCATTTTAAGCAAAAGCAAGTCCTTCATGCATTTCAATGTTTTTGACGTCATACCTCCTGTACAACGCGTCGTAGACATTCAGTGGTATACGTAGACACTGTATGCAAAGTGAGTTGCGAACAGAGTTAGCAGTAAAGAAATTAAAATGTGTGTCATGTTAGAGATTTACTCCATGAGTAGCAGAAAGAAAGTAAGCGATAAACGTTTGTTCCTTTCAGCTTTTTGTCAGGGAAGGGACGGGCTTGGGAGGGGAGGGGGGGGGATGAGCGCGTAAAAGTTTCGCAAATGTTTGAAATTATGTGTGAAGTTTGTTGGAAGTAATAAGTGGTCTTATTCTCAAATACTGAATGAAGGAAGTGACCGTGCGGTTCTAGGCGCTACAGTCTGGAACCGAGCGACCGCTACGGTCGCAGGTTCGAATCCTGCCTCGGGCACGGATTTGTGTGATGTCCTTAGGTTAGTCAGGTTTAAGTAGTTCTAAGTTCTAGGCGACTGATGACCTCAGAAGTTAAGTCGCATAGTGCTCAGAGCCATTTGAACCATTTTTGAAGGAAGTCCGGGTATTAGCGCGCCGTCAATTACGCTGCCTCAAAAGAAACTTGCCTTATGCGTTAAACTTTTAACGTGAGATTATACCTCTGAACGACTACATTATGACAGTATTTAAAATTCGGCCGATAATTACGGGAGATATTGAAAATCAAATATTTGTTGCCCTGTGAGTCGTTAGATGGGCAACGTGCAACTGATATTAGATTCCGGGATAGTGACTTAGAAATCTAGGTAGTTTTTCATTGTATTTTATTATTCTATTAAGGTGAGCAAGTCTAATGTCATTATACAATGCTGTGTGCGTAAATAAACTATTACATTATCTTTTTTTTGGGTTGTCAGTCTTCTGACTGGTTTCTATGAGAGCCATCACGAATTCCTCCCCTGTGCAAATTTTCGAGTTTTTCTCTTCACTTTTTACCCTCCACAGCTCCCTCTAGTATCATCAAAGTTATTCCCTGGTGTCTTAACAAATGTCCTACCATCCTGTCCCTTCTTCTTGGCTACGGTCGCAGGTTCGAATCCTGCCTCGGGCATGGATGTGTGTGATGTCGTTAGGTTTAAGTAGTTCTAAGTTCTAAGGGACTGATGATCTCAGAAGTGCCATGGTGCTCAGAGCCATTTGAACCTTCTTCTTGTCAGTGTTTTTCAAACTTCCCTTTCCTCGTCGATTCCGCGGAGAACCTCCTCATTCCTTACCTCATCAGTCCACCTAATTTTTAACATTCGCCTGTAGCACCATATCCCTGATGCTTCGATTCTCTTCTTTTCCAGTTTTGCCACAGTCCATGACTCACTAGCACACTATCCTGTACTCCAAACGTACATTCGCAGAAATTTCTTCCTCGAATGAAGACCTATATTTGATACTAGTAGACTTCTCTTGGCCGGGAATGCCCTTTTCTTCCAGTGCTAGTCGGCTTTTTATGTCCTCCTTGCTCCGTCCGTCATGGTTATTTTGCTTCCAAAGTAGCAAAATTGCTTAACTTCCTTTATTTCGTGGTCATCAATTCGGATGATAAGTTTCTCGCTGTTCTCATTTCTGCTACTTCTCATTACTTTCGTCTTTCTTCGATTTATTCTCAGTCCATTTTCTGTAGTCATTGGACTGCTAATTCCATCCTGTAATTCTTCTCAACTTTCACTGAGGATGTCATGTCATCAGCGAATCTTATTATTGATGTTCTTTCACCTCGAATTTTAATCCCATTTCTGAAACTTTCTTTTATTTTCGTCATTGCTTTTTCGATGTATAGATTGAATAGAAAGGGCGAAAGACTATATCTGTCGTACACACTTTTCTACCCGACCCTTCGTTCCTGGTCTTCCACTCCAATTGTTCCCTTTCGGTTCTTGTAGATACTGTCTCTTACTTGTCTTCCCCTATAGCTTACCTCTATTTGCCTTACAGTTTCGTACATCTTGTGCCATTTGACCCTGGCGAACACATTTTCCAGATCGACAAATCCTAAGAACGTGTCTTGATTTTTCACCAATCACGCTTCCATTATCAACCGCAACGTCAGAAGTGCCTCTCTGGTGCCCGTACCTTTCCTAAAGCCAAACCGATCATCATCTAGCATACCCTCGATTTTATTTCCATTCTATTGTCTACTACTCCCATCAGTAACTTGCATGAACGAGCTGTTAAGATAACTGTACGACTATTCTCGCGCTTGCGCCTCTAGCAGTTTTGGGAATAGTGTGGACGATGTTTTTCCGAAAGTCTGATGGTGTATCGTTAGTCTCATACACCCTACATGTCACGTGAATAGACGTTTTGCTGCCACTTCCCCCAATGACTCTAGAAATTCCGATGGAATGTCATCTACGCCTTATGCCTCGTTTGCTTTTTCTACCAAAGCTCTTTTAAATTCTGATTCTAATACTGGATCCCCTATCTCTTCGCTGTCGACTCCTGTTTCTTCATCTATCACGTCATCAGACATGTCTTCCCCCCTGACATAGGTCTCCAATGTACTCTTTCCACCTATTCGCTCTCTCCTCTGCATTTAACAATAAAATTCCCATTGCTCTCTTAATATTACCGTCCTTGATTTTAAGTTCACCGATAGTTGTTTTGACTTTTCTATATGGTGCGTCAGTACTTCAGTTTCGATTTCTTCACATTTTTCATGCAGCCCTTTCGCCTTCGCTTCCCTACACTTCCTACGTACTTGGCTGCTAACCGATTTGTATTTCTGTATTCCTCAGTTTCCCTGAACATTTTTGTCCTCCCTTCTTTCACCGATCAGCTGAAGTATTTCTTCTGTTACCCATGGTTTCCTCGCAGTTACCTTTCTTGTACCTATGCTTTTCTTTCCAGCAGCTGTGATTGCTTTTTTAGAGATGTCCTCTTCAATTGCAGTGCATGCTGCAGCTATTCATTATCGAAGTATCTATAGACTATGGGAACTCCAAACGTATCTCTTCATTCCTTAGTATTTTCGCATCCCACTTCTTTGCTCATTAATTGTTCCCGATTAGTCTCTTAAAGCTGAGCCTACATTAAACAGCTGACTAAAAGGCTGGGGTACTTCAGCGCTAACAGGTCGCAACATACAATTGTACATCTGCCACGTTGGTGCCCCAAGACGTTCGGAAGATTCCTGCTGAAAGATAACCTTAAACTTATTAGCCTACTTGGGACTTTCATATTATTTATAATCTTGTTTTATTTAGGTGGCCTGTACATTTGCTTTAGAATCTTTGGCCTACATTAGAAGCCGAGTACGGTGGGGTGCGGCACACCCCATTAGCCTGACCTGCTCGCTGGAGAATAGGGAGCCGGCTGCGTGTGTGTGGCTGTGTCTGTGTCGGGCCACACACACACACACACACACACACACACACACACACAGAGAGAGAGAGAGAGACGCGCGCAGAGTAATTGCGCCGGCTAATTGCCCTCCTACGCGGAGCCGACTTGTGTGAGGCCGGATACAAGCGTAGCGTAGCTTACCTTAGCTGTCCGCTCTGCCGTAAAATTAAAAAAAAAAGCCTGGGCTAGCGTGCAATCACTGCGCTCGTTACAGAACAGCCTTTCAGCAAACCAAATCTGGGCCCTTTACGTTTCCCGTTTAGCGCTGTAAGCAGCTGTATACGTTGTTGTTGTTGTTGTTGTTGCTGCTGCTGCTGCTGCGGTCTTCAATACGAAAACTGCTTTGGTGCAGCTCTCCAAGCAACTCTAATCCAGTCCAAGCCCATTCATCTCTACGTAATCACCACAACCTCTGTTCAAGCCCATTCATCTCCACGTAATTACCACAACCTACTTCCATTGTAACCTACTATTCAAGCCTTACGTCTCCCTCTACAATTTTTATCCCTCATGCCACGACGCTTCCCTCAATTACGAAACTGACGAATCCTGATAACCACTAACGCTGTGTCCTGCTACCAACCGATCCCTTATTATAATCAAGCTGCGCCGTAAATTTACTTTTCCCGCTTTCGATCCAGTAAGTCCTCGTCATTTACCCGGTCAAACCATCTAATCTTCAGCATTGTTCTGTAGCACCACATCTTAAAAGTTTCTGTTCACTTTTCCTCTGAACTGTTTATCGTCGAGGTTACAATTCCGGACAAGGCTACACTCCGCACGAATACCTCCACAAAACCCGTCCCAACACTTAAACTGATATTAGATGTTAACAAATTCCTCTTTTTCAGAATTGCTATTGCCAGTCAGAATTTTACACCCTCTCTGTTTCCGACATCATGAGTTATTTTACTGCCCAGAGAGCTAAACAGAACTATTACTTTTAGTGTTTCACTTTCAGAAACGCTTTTCTCCCTTTCTCGCATATGATGCCCAAGAAATCTCTGTAAGCCGCTGTTGGAGCTCTAATTTTTCCGATTTTCTGGACGCGGTCATTTAGAGAGATGTCTTTTGTTTTAACGGCCCTAATGCAGTACTCCCTAATTCTGAACCTTTTTTCTAACTAGTTATACCTCTCCATGTATTCAACCTAAATCAGTTAAGAACATGTTAAGAAATTGTTAGAATTAAGTACTGAAGATTAAAAATTGTATGTAGACCGCAGTATAGAAAGAGACCTAAAAAGTCAATAAAAATAATTAAATAGAAAGCAGTTTTAAGTATAGCATATTTTTAAATCGGAGTAAAAACTATAAACTAATCTATCCAAGCCCCATACAGACTTCTAACCCATAGTCATAAAAAATTTGCGACTATAAATGTTTTATAGCTATGACAACATTTCTAAGATTTAAAATGGGAAACGTGGGGAATACGCAGACGATAATAGTGAGGAGGCGAACTATTCATGTATCAACTACGTATTGCATGCAACCCAAATTTTTCGTTTTACACCTTACAAGTATTTTCATAGCTATGAAAAATTCAAGGCCACAATTTTTTAGAACTACGGGGTTAGGAAACACTATGACTGTCACAGAAATTATTTTACACTTTTTAGTTCAATTTAAAAATGTGGTATATTAAAAACTGATTTTTATTTAAATAATTATTTCGTGTTTCTGGACCTGTGTGTGAGCAATTTTTCAATCGGTTTCAGACACTTTGATGAAATTACAACTTTGCCATGTAGCAAATTTCTGGTATACTTCAGTTTCTCTTCATCTGAGTCTACCAACATATTGCTTCCTACTATGCGTATCTAGTGAAAAGACCGTGAATTTAAAATTAGAGGGAGTCGAACTCACACGAAGGCTTAGCAGCAACTGCTCTTCCCGTGAACCATTCACGACTGGAAGAGGAAAAGGGAGGAAATTTCAGTGGTACACAAAGCACCCTCCGCCACACACCATACAAGAAAGCGCGTTAATATTCCATTGTGACGTAGTTCACAGCTATGTTGAAAGTTTCCACACCCTAGCTCACTAGGAAATTATGCACCGAACAGGCAACCAGACAGACACAAGAGAGCAAGTTAACGGAAAGACGGTAAAATGAGTCATGAATGAACCAGATTTGGTTGAAATTGCTCAAGCGTATGCTTTTGTGTCACCCCTTTATCCCCCCATTCCTAGCTGCCGTCTGCTGCGGGGGTGATAGGGGGGTCTTCGTGTCACTGTAATTTTTTTCCAGATTGCAAGTGATACGTGTGCCCGATTGAGTAGAGGTTACTTCAGGCGTTACAGATGTTCACCTATAAATCGAATGCTTTCTGGGACAGACTTTCTGCAGCAGGTAATTTACGCACATTGCTCGTGTAGTGACCATGACGCAATCTGCCAATCACAGCCATCGTGCAGAAGTTTCAATTGGGCAGGCAGTGCTGTGCATTATCCTTCTTTATCACCCCATTTTCACCTTTGATATTGGATGTAGATGGTCTTACCCCCACATTGCTGCAGTGTCATCCAGTTCTGAGCGGTGTTTAAAATTTCAAGTCCCTAGCACAGCGGGAAGTTAGTTTAACACAAATTGCAAAATTTGTGCCAAACAGACAGAGAGACAAGAAAACGGTCCAATAAAAACGTGGCAAAAAGTGCTCTGTTCCCAACTCTTCTTGTAACATGTTGTGAAGTTCGCCGGCTTCAACTCTTCGTTGATAGACCTCGGTGTCAACGTACTGCGTTATTATACGGGCTGAAAAATGGGAGTGGAATTTCAACTCTTACTACTGTAAATGATGCAGCCTACAGCTGCACAGTTGCGTTTCACAGTTATTTACTTTCACTGTTCACAACCTCCCAATAATAGACTGTTAATATGGCCAGTTCGCTATTGGTCAACTTTTTGATAAGCCTCATTAATAGTTTGCAGGCAAACATCAGCATACTGCTACAATAGTTTAGTGTTGAATATCCACGAGTAGTAAAAACCTAACCATAGTTCTTGCAGAATAATATGGTACGTACTGAACAGACACTGTCATTGTTTTAACACGTGGCCTATTTGTCTTACACTTATTTCACAGTTAAGGTGATGCAGTGTTGTTGACCTAACCAACACAGGTTCCTCGTCTGAAAATCGGCCGTGGACTGACTGTCTCAGGACCAAAAATCGGGCCTTTATATATCATCACAATAATAGGCACTGAAACTACACATTGCTCGATGTTTAAGTTGCAGAAATTACATTTAAAACATAACTCACCCAATTAACTGAATATATAGAAAATTTCCTTCTTTTTAACAATTTCTTCTACTGCAGGGGTTAAGCCGTGTTATTTGTTTAAATGATGGAATTAATAGATATAGTTATACAAACAACACTTCTGACAATCCTGGTAATTACTTTGCAATTAATGAAGGGCTGACATTGCTAATAAATTTTCGAATAGAGCCAAATAGATACTTTAAGAATATTAGTACTACTTCTTCCAAATGTTTATAATTAGTACAGAATTTATATTTGTTTGTAAGTCAACAATAGAATCTAAGTCATGAAACAGTTACTGATTTCATGCTATAACAAAAGATATTAACTAGGAATAGTCAAAATAGATTAGGAAATTGATGACATACACAAAATTAAGCACAAAAATAGGCGTGGTGGTATATACCTTAAGACTGAGGCCAACCTTTCTCTTTTATGGAAATGCAGTTTATACTCATGTATGTTAACGATAATTAGTCAAAACTGAAAAAATGAATTTCGAGAGGCAGATGGCAAAACTCTTAAGAGAGGAGGTAAAGAGATCCCACCTTGCTTCATCACAATGTGCTATCGAAATTTCGACAGTAAACTCTTCTGTCACGCCCAATTCCACCCTTCTAGCGACTGTTGCTGCGGTTTCAGCAGAGCACAACAAAGCGTGCGCGATCCAGATGGTGTTCACTCGGCTACGGTGACAGAGAGAGAGAGAGAGAGAGAGAGAGAGAGAGAGAGAGAGAGAGAGGGGGGGGAGGAAGAGGGAGGGAGGGAGGGCGGGAGGAAGGTAAACTCCGCAACTATCTCGCCTAATAACGCTGCTGCCGCCTGCGCAGCGGCTTGCATAACCATGCGAAACTTGTAACCTTCCCACTCCGTTTGGTATACGATATAATTAACCATGATTACGTGCGTCTAATTTGCCGGAAAGCCATCTAATCCGAAAAAAATTGACCGAAATGACGTGGAAAAGTGTCCAACGAATCATCATTATGGCATTTGAATGCACTGTCGAGATGTAAATATAAAGGTTTATTTGGACTGATTAGTCTGATTGCAACATCTATTTTCGACCTATTTTGTATGTGTATCGATATTTCTATATCAATTTGCAGTGTTGCTCATGTAGAATATTGTATCTATCATAGAAATTCATTGACTATGTATACATATTTCAGTTATGTAAACTCTTGAACGGTGTTATTTGAATTATGCTTGTGGATTTAAATAACTACTGGAATAATTGTTATATAACGTACTGTAAATGAGTTGGTCCATAGTTAGGAAACGATGGTTGACTGTAAAAGATGGGGAAGCCCCGCAGGCACGGAAATAGCCTGGCGGAGTGGAAAAGGTGTGGTTGGCGTGCAAGTGGCAACTCGTCCTTTGTGACAGGTAAGAAGTCTGGGCTGAGCAGTGCTGTGGTTAACACCTCGCTAGCAGTAGCGGATAATTGTGGCTGATATTCTTGGAGTTTTGAGGCCAGAAGAGCTTAAGGGCAGTATTTGTGGGCCTCGGATGCTGTATTTGGTGACAAAATTATCATGGCATGGTTTTTGGCACTATAAAAATATTATTTCGACACCAAAAAGATCTGTAATAGGGCGAAACCAACAATACTACCATGACCACATCGCCGCCAGGTTAACAGCCACTACTAATTTCGCCGCTAGTACCATCATACTTCCACTACATTGTTTATATTTGGTACTCTGTAAATAGACCAGGTACTTGTGAAATTTGATTGATTTTAATAATAATCGTGGTGTTACTAAAAACTCTATCTTGCACCTGTGATTATCCCAAATCACAAAATTGGACAGGAATCCTATCCTAGTGAATTTAATTCCGAGTGTCCTAATTTCTTATGGAAAGACATATTTCGCAGCTGTAAAAATAGTCATTATTGTTTTCTTATGTGTGGAGTTATAGTGTTTAAAGTTCAGATTTATAGTTTGAGAAATACTCCACTTCCAAGACATTTTCTAGAACAATCTGCAGTCTTTTCCTTAAATAATTTGCCTTACTTGAAAAGCTGCCTGAAAATAGTAAATTTAATATATAATGAAAAATATTATTAATTGTTGCATTCATGCACTTTGATCAGAATTACAAAGTTGATCAGTGTTCAATTCTTGAGAAAGTGATCGACCTGAATTTAATGTGGTGTTGGCATTTGCACAGCCAATTATATTTTGAGTAGGTTAAAAGACTGCTTATCAAAGCACTTTTCTTACTGAAGAGTTACAGTTTGCTGTGCTTTACACAATTAATTGTGAAGCAAAGCAAAGGCTCTTTCAGAGCCAGTGTAGTTAGATTTGCGTTCTGTTCAATTGCTTCAAACAGAGTTTAAAAAATAAATATTTACTGCATTTGCTATTCTAATGTAAGAGTATTATCATTACCAGATCCCCTAATATAAATCAGAATCATTTCATGCTCTTCCCTGTTCAGTATTGCTACTAGTTTCATGTGTGTTGGTCAATGGTTCCATAAACTGTTGCATTTAGTTCATTTAAAGTATGTGTTGTTGAGAGGCATAAATTACTGTTTGCTATCTCATTGGCCATTGGCGTCTGATTTTCAAGTTCGTAGTACATTTATCTGCAAGGTTAGGTTACTGTGTTGTAGTGTGAATGGGTATAAACAGAGAGTTTAGTGTGGGTGTCAAGGAAGGTTAGATTAGTCTTAGCATTGTCTTCTGCTTTATTATATTGCTTGACATAAAAGCTCCTAATTAGGCTGGCGACCGATAGTAATATGTAATGTTACAACTTGCTTTCGTGCTGGGAGAACGTCTGTTCCCTGACCCACTTGTTTACTGTTAGTTTTTACTCTGCTGGAGTGTTTCGGAAACGAATCGCAGTTTGATCTGTTTCCATTAGGTTATCTCACGATCAACTTGCTCAAAAATTCCTTGCAGAGGTATAACGTTAGCATCGATTGCCGTTTAAGGTGGCCGGTGCTGCTGTTACAGGATACATCACTAATTAAAATCTGCATTTTAGTGAAATTCCATTCATGGAATCAAATAACCCGATCGATAGTCCTAAAGCGGAAAATTTACTCCTCAAACAAGTTGGTTATAATCAGATTTAAGTTCACGTAACAGTCGATGCCGGTCATTACTTGCACAGCAGTAAATTTTCATATTCAAGTGATCACTGTAGTATGCGACGCGATAATAATGACGTAGCGTGAACTCACTGTAATCTTGAGTTATGATTTCTGATAGGCATACTTTTCTCAAGCACTTAGGATTCACTTCACTTCGCGGCATGATTTCAAAGTATCAGCGGAGTACGATGGCAACACTGGAATAGAACAGCCAAGGAATCGATACACAAAATTACCAAAAGCATATAAAATTAATTAGTATAGTTAAGAAAGAAGCGAAATTTACTGTCGTTTGTCAGGTTCAGCGGTTTTAACAGTTACTTTAAAAATTAACTTCAAAAGTCAGGCCTTACTGTTGTAGGTCTAATTCAATTAACTAGCTACTTATGAAATTTCAACTAAGAATTTTTTAGTTCTACTTTGTGGCGAAGTCATCGTCTTCAACAGAAACTAAATTTTTCAGTGACAATGTAGCTGGAATATTGGATAATGGAACATGGATTCTGTTGCAGATAATACTGAAGTGTGATAATGAAGACTAAGAAATTAAAATTAAAGTTCATGCTCACGTCAGGCAAAACACTGCCAAGCCGTTTACAAACTTTAAAGTCCAAAGTGGTTCTGTCACAAATTTTGTAGACGCTGCGGGAACAAAGTAGTAGCTTAGCGCCAACAATTACAATGCCTCGCCTCCAGATGCGAATTTTCCTTATCCTTACTGTAGCCAAATCTCTGCCTTTTGTTCCTCTTGAAGCATCATTATAAGTCACCCGTGTACCGTAGCCCATGGCGCTTGCAGTGCCTCTTGCAACCGAAAGAACTTGCTGCACACGCATTCGCCGCACCAGACACACACACACACACACACACACACACACACACACACACACACTTGCTTCCTTTCTCACTCGCAGGTACACCACATCTCTTCACGGCGCGCTGCTGTTGTGAGAGACACCTCTGACTCCAAAGGGTTTCTTTCACCCATTCAGACATTTTTGGTGACTCGACTTAACACTGAGTCCCTGATATTGCCAGGGTGTCTACTGTAAAAATGTTACAAGATTATTTCTAAGAGTTCAAGATAACATTTAACCTATATAAATAAAATTTTGCTATTCCTTTGTTCAAAATCGTATATCTTCGAAAGATCTTCAGCGATTCCTTTGAAATTTTAAGACAAAGCGTTGCATTCGAATTCGTGCGTGTTTCGTAAAGGTACTAGAGCACTACATATAATATATAAATACACTCCTGGAAATTGAAATAAGAACACCGTGAATTCATTGTCCCAGGAAGGGGAAACTTTATTGACACATTCCTGGGGTCAGATACATCACATGATCACACTGACAGAACCACAGGCACATAGACACAGGCAACAGAGCATGCACAATGTCGGCACTAGTACAGTGTATATCCACCTTTCGCAGCAATGCAGGCTGCTATTCTCCCATGGAGACGATCGTAGAGATGCTGGATGTAGTCCAGTGGAACGGCTTGCCATGCCATTTCCACCTGGCGCCTCAGTTGGACCAGCGTTCGTGCTGGACGTGCAGACCGCGTGAGACGACGCTTCATCCAGTCCCAAACATGCTCAATGGGGGACAGATCCGGAGATCTTGCTGGCCAGGGTAGTTGACTTACACCTTCTAGAGCACGTTGGGTGGCACGGGATACATGCGGACGTGCATTGTCCTGTTGGAACAGCAAGTTCCCTTGCCGGTCTAGGAATGGTAGAACGATGGGTTCGATGACGGTTTGGATGTACCGTGCACTATTCAGTGTCCCCTCGACGATCACCAGTGGTGTACGGCCAGTGTAGGAGATCGCTCCCCACACCATGATGCCGGGTGTTGGCCCTGTGTGCCTCGGTCGTATGCAGTCCTGATTGTGGTGCTCACCTGCACGGCGCCAAACACGCATACGACCATCATTGGCACCAAGGCAGAAGCGACTCTCATCGCTGAAGACGACACGTCTCCATTCGTCCCTCCATTCACGCCTGTCGCGACACCACTGGAGGCGGGCTGCACGATGTTGGGGCGTGAGCGGAAGACGGCCTAACGGTGTGCGGGACCGTAGCCCAGCTTCATGGAGACGGTTGCGAATGGTCCTCGCCGATACCCCAGGAGCAACAGTGTCCCTAATTTGCTGGGAAGTGGCGGTGCGGTCCCCTACGGCACTGCGTAGGATCCTACGGTCTTGGCGTGCATCCGTGCGTCGCTGCGGTCCGGTCCCAGGTCGACGGGCAAGTGCACCTTCCGCCGACCACTGGCAACAACATCGATGTACTGTGGAGACCTCACGCCCCACGTGTTGAGCAATTCGGCGGTACGTCCACCCGGCCTCCCGCATGCCCACTATACGCCCTCGCTCAAAGTCCGTCAACTGCACATACGGTTCACGTCCACGCTGTCGCGGCATGCTACCAGTGTTAAAGACTGCGATGGAGCTCCGTATGCCATGGCAAACTGGCTGACACTGACGGCGGCGGTGCACAAATGCTGCGCAGCTAGCGCCATTCGACGGCCAACACCGCGGTTCCTGGTGTGTCCGCTGTGCCGTGCGTGTGATCATTGCTTGTACAGCCCTCTCGCAGTGTCCGGAGCAAGTATGGTGGGTCTGACACACCGGTGTCAATGTGTTCTTTTTTCCATTTCCAGGAGTGTACATACGTGATAATTATAAGAAAAATCAATAAAAATGTAATTGTTCGTTTGTAAATTTCTGAAACTTCACCAATTGCTTCGAAATTTTGAGATAATGTTACATTCGAATACGCCGGATTTTATGTACCTATTTTTATATATATAATATGTGGGGTCATGCCCACTCGTCGCTAATAGGGTGCCTACGGGATGCAGCGTTCTCGGAATGTTATACAACAATTCAGTCAAATAACATTAGTAGTTTTACTTCCAGAAAGCAAACTGACAAATACTTAAATTTCGGCTCTTGCTATACGTCAAGTCCGGGTTACGACAATCAGACAGCACTGCACTAATCACGTTGCAGACTCGGGCCGATCTAAGCGGCCGAGGCTTTTTTTTGTGGCAGTTTACTAATACACAGCGTCACCGGTTCAGATCCGGTCCAACTGTCTCAGTGGACAAGTGAAAGGAGACTCAACGCAACGGCTGAATAACAGCCGAGCATAGCACTTTGAAGTTGTGGCGGTGGAACTTTAAGTTCCATGCCACCCTCCGACGGTGGAAGTACAGAGGAGGGGTGCAGTAATGCGCCAACTCTGTGGTCAAGGAAAAAAGTGGCTGAACGAGAAGAAGCCACTGCTAGTGATTGTGCGAAAACGGACAGAAAAACGTGGTCGTATTGGTCGGAGGCTAGCAGGAGTTGTGTATATATTCACTTGCTGCAGGGGGCACGCCTGGCGCGACGCGGTCCAATTCCGCGCACCATTGGCCGCTGTTTCCTCACAGCCTTCTCTGCTCTTGCGTTCCACATCTTCGTTCCGGCGTTTGTGGTAACGCCAGAACATAATATATAAATAAATACGTGATATATAAAGAGGAAACGTTATTACCAAAAATCTCTAAGAGTTCTTGTCATATTTACTTCAATTTTTACACAATACTCTCATGAACATTCTGACGGACACATTATATATTTTTAATTTGTCGTTACTGTTGTAGTTTTCAGTCCGAAGATGGTTTGATGCAGCTGTCCATGCTACATCTTGTGCGAACCTCTTCATCTTCGAATAACACCTGTAACCTACATCTTCTGAACCTGCTTACTGTAGTCATCTGTTGGTCTCTTTCTGAGATTTTTACCCCCACATTTGCCTCCAATACTAAATTGGTGATACCTTGATATCCCAGAATATGTCCTATCAACCGATCCCTTTTTTCGGTCAAGTTGTGCCACAAATTCCTTGTCTCCCAATTCTATTCAGCACCTTCTCATTAGTTACGTGACCGCCCCATCTAATCTTCAGAATTCTTCTGTAGCACCACATTTCTAAAGTTTCTTTTATCTCTTTATCTAAACTGTTTATCATGAATGTTTCATTTGTGGTAAGGTCTTATGGGACCAAACTGCTGAGGTCATCGGTCCCTAAGCTTCCACACTACTTAATCTAACTTAAACTAACTTACGCTAAGGACAACACCTAACCATGCCCGACGGAGGACTCGAACCTCCGACAGCGAGATTCGCGCAGCCCATCAAAAGACGCCTCAGACCGTGCGGCTATCCCGCGCGGCGTGAATGTTTTACTTCCATACGTAGCTACACTCCAGACAAATACCTTCGGAAAAGACTTCCCAACACTTAAATCTAAGTACGACGTTAACAAATTTCTCTTCTTCGGAAACGCTTTTCTTACCATTTTGTAACCTCTCTATTTCTGCCATCATCAGGTATTTTACTGCGCAAATAACAAAACTCATCTACTACTTTAAGTGTCTCGTATCCCAATCTAATTCCCTTAGCAGCATCTAAATGGTTCAAATGGCTCTGAGCACTATGGGACTTAACTTCTAAGGTCATCAGTCCCCTAGAACGTAGAACTAAAACCTAACTAACCTAAGGACATCACACACATCCATGCCCGAGGCCAAGCAGGACTCAACTTCAAATGGTTCAAATGGTTCTGAGCACTATGGGACTCAAATCTGAGGTCATCAGTCCCCTAGAACTTAGAACTACTTAAACCTAACTAACCTAAGGACATTAGAAACACCCATTCCCGAGGCAGGATTCGAACCTGCGACCGTAGCGGTCGCGCGGTTCCAGACTGTAGCGCCTAGAACCGCTCGGCCACCTCGGCCGGCAGCAGTATCTAACTTATTTTCATTACATTCCGTTCCTTGTTTTGCTTTCGTTGATGTTCATCTTATATCCTCCTTTCAATGCACTGTCCACTCCGTTCAGCTGCTGTTGCACGTCATTTGCTGACTCTGACAGAATTACATTGTCATTGGCAAATCTTAAAGTTTTTATTTCTTCTCCCTGACCTTTAATTCTTACTCCAAATTCATCTTTGGTTTCCTTTAACGCTAGCTCAATATACAGACCGAATAACATCAGGAGTAGGTGACAACCCTGTTCCACTTCCTTTTCAAGCACTGCCCTCCTTTCGTGTCCCTCGATTCTTATAACTGCCGTCTGCTTTCTGTACAAGTTATAAATAGCCTTTCACTCCCTGTTTTCTACCCCAGGTAAATTCAGAATTTCAGAGAGAGTATTCCAGTCAACATTGTCAAAATATGTATAATATAGAAATACATGCGTATATAAAATATATAATAATGAAACGTTGTTATCAAACAACAGAGCTGTATTAATAGCTTATCATTTATGATTGGAATACTATTACAGAATCTCAATACGCAATAACAATAAAGAAGGCTGAGAGTGGGAGAGAAGGGGGAGCAGTTAATGGAAAAAGAGAGGAGGAGGAGGAGAAGATTGTCAAGACAGGCGAAGGAGGAGATGGATAGAGACAGGAGAGAGGAGGAGATTAGGACGTTTATGCAGTTCCCATACGTATTAGAAACATGTGCTTTCTCTTTTCTTTCTTTTCCATTTAAACAGATTGAGCTATAGCAATGCTTCGCGGGAAGCAGTTAGTTTAAAATAAATTCATTTCTCATGTTTCCTTTACAATATTTAGACGATATTGAAACTGATCACATACAACAAAGAAATAAAAAAACACATTCGTGAAAAAGAATCGAATTAAAAACGTCTATAATAATTCCGAATTTTAACTGAACTCCTGAACCTTTCTTTTATTTCCTTTATAATTGAAATTCAAGGTGCAAAGATATCAGTGATACGGTTCGCCGGCGACATTGCTATCCTGAGTGAAAGTGAAGAAGAATTACATGATCTGCTGAATGGAATGAACAGTCTACTGAGTACAGAACATGGATTGAGAGTAAGTCGAAGAAAGACAAAAGTAATGAGAAGTAGCTAAAATGAGAACTTCGAGAAACTTAGCATCAGTATTGATGATCACGAAGAAGATGACGTTAAGGAATTCTACGACCCAGGCACCAAAATAACCGTTAACGGAGCAAGGAGGACATCAAAAGCAGATTATCACTGGCAAAAAGGGCATTCCTGGCCAAGAGAAGTCTACTAGTATCAAACACAGGCCTTAATTTGAGGAAGAAATTTCTGAGGATGTACGTTTGTAGCACAGCATTGTATGGTAGTGAAACATGGACTATGGGAAAATCGGAACAGAAGAGAACTGAAGCATTTGGGATATGGCGCTACAGACGAATGTTGAAAATTAGGTGGACTGATGAAGTGAGGAACAGCACGTTCAACGCAGGGTCGGAGAGCATAGGAATATGTGGAAAACTGACAAGCCGCAGGGACAGGATGATAGGGGACATCTGTTAAGACATCAGGGAATAACCTTCACGGTACTAGAGGGAGACGGTAATAGAGGCAGCTATAGAGGTCAAAAGCTGTAGAAGAAGACAAAGGTTTCAATACCTACAGCAAACAATTGACGATGTAGGTTGCAAGTGATATTCGGAGATGAAGAATGTTGGCACAGGAGAAGAATTCTTGGCGGGCAGCATCAAACCTTTCAAAATACTGATGACTCAAAATAATAATTACAATAATAATAATAAGGCTGTGTGAGTGGTGCTACATACCGCTTTGTAGCATCACAAAACTCATGCGGATGCATGTATGTCGCCAAGTTGCGGAGTGAGCACGCTCAGTGCGCTTCCTGTGCAGCCCGCGCTGATCTCTGGGGTAGCCAACCGTCACGTTTCCTTAGCCGCTGACTCGCCTTCGCTGAACAGCTGCAGTGTTCTATCCTGAGCATCCCCGTGGCGAAGCGCACCGCTCTTCGTTGGATCTTCCGTATTTTTTTCTATTAAATCTTTCATAAATTAATTAATTTCCTTAGGATTCTTCAAATAAATTTCGGAGTGGCACATGCTTCTCCTGAACTCATATCGTCGCTCCACTTCATCCCATATTGTATGAGTGTTAGTGTTTGCAGTGATTTATTATCATCAGGGCAGTCGAAAAGTAATGGAGCCTCTTTTCCCCTGTTTATGTTTAATAGCTTACGTTTATTTACGTTCAAGGTCAACTGGCAGTCCCAGAACCAAGCGTACACCTTCTGCAGTACTTATTCTCCCGGCTGCAGAGGCCGGGAATGGGCGCTCTAGTGCGGCAGACGAAACCGCTATGTGAAGGTCAGGAGGTAACATCACCTCCTTTGTCGGGTTTCTTTACGGGAGTAATGTGAGGCCACATTTGTGACCAGAAAATGATTGATTCTGAATGTTAACTTGTACGCTCCTATCTCCAGTACAGTAATTACATTGTGTTTAAAGATATCCGGTATTTCGGTGGCTCAAGTTACTGGTGCGTTATAAGGGGACAAATTATGCCCTTAATGAAACTTACCCCTGATGGTCGTGTCGGTATCAAGCAGCTGACGATATAAGTCAGTAATGTTATTCTGCGTTACCTAATATTGTCCTCATCTCTCCATAGTCTTTCTGAATTTTATACCACACGTCAAATCTTGTTGCTCGGATATCGCAAACAGTATTGTGTGTCGGAAAAGTGTTGTGAGTCTCAAACCTTGTATTACTTTGTCAATAAATGGAGACAGAAATTTATTGAATACTTGAAATTCGCAATTGCGAATTTGAACGACCATCACCTGTATAGTGGAAAGACGACAATGAAAAGTTCTGCTGGACTGGGACTCGAACCCAGATTTCCCGCATACGGCGAGCGGTCGCCTTACCATTAGGCTATCCTGAGCACACTTCACAGCCAGGCCCAAACTTCCATATGTCGTCAACCATGTGTCGTATTCGTACATCTGTTATGTATATTTCCATACAGGCGAGACACTTTACTTGAAAGTCGCTTGCCCAGTGTCGGAATAGCACAGGACTCTCTTTCCAAGCAGTAATCCCCTGTTCCAGCGTCTGCTGTTATGGTTAAATGGACGTGGCACATTAATTTTAAGGGGTGGCTGGATGCCCTTCCTGTCGCCACCCCATACCCCCCTGGATGGAATCAGTGTACCCAAGCTGTCTGCATCTAGTGTAAGCCATGGAATAGTGCGAACGCTTTTCAAATGTCTGCGAGTCGTGTAACTAAGGCGGAACGTGGGGGCCAACCCAGTATTCATCTAGCAGGATGTGGAAAACCGCCTAAAAACTACATCCAGGCTGGTCGGCACACTGGCCCTCCGTCGTTAGTCCGCCGGGTGGATTCGATCCGGGGCCAGCGCGCCTACCTGAGTCCAGGAAGCTGCGTGTTAGCACTCTCGGCTACTGTGACAGGGTGGAATAGCACAGGACTTCAATATCAAAATTTATTGAGTATGTTAAAAGACAGGTTCTCACTACTTTAGTTATGTGGCAGATTAGTGAAGCATTGCTGCCAACTTCCTATGGATCTGCTTAAAGTCTGTATACCTGTGTATGTAAAGGCTTGTCTGAATATCCCAACAGTATGTGTTTAACTGATGATGCAGTCGTGTGAATCTGAAAATGAAGGTATCGTACTTAATGCTGTCACAGTAGTTATCTTGTGACTTGGTACTTGTGGTGGTTATCAGTTGTAAGTGTCTTGCTTTCGAACAACTTATTATGGTTGCCTTCAGATGTGGCTGACATATGCTGTGTTTGGATGGGCGTTGGAGATCCAGTAAATGTTGTCTGAAATGATCTGATGTCAGTTTCCACTGTAAGGGGAGCGCCGCCTCTTAGCAATACTGGGACCACAGCAGACTGGGGCAGCTTGATTGTGTTGACCTAGGTTCAGTCATAGTAAACTACATTACATTTCGTTAAACCTCGTTTTTCTGTGTTTTAAATTCTTATCGTTGCATCTGACGTATC
The DNA here is from genome assembly GCF_021461385.2 of Schistocerca piceifrons. Lineage (NCBI taxonomy): Eukaryota > Metazoa > Arthropoda > Insecta > Orthoptera > Acrididae > Schistocerca > Schistocerca piceifrons. The sequence continues at coordinate 289,057,350 of NC_060139.1, read as the reverse complement.
ATAAGATTCAATACTTCCTTTGGTACAAGGTGTGTAAATACAGTGTCTTAAGATTTTAATCAAGCACTACCTCATTGATTCCTGACCAAACTGTCTGTTTCACTCACTGAGTTGCTCAAATGATTATCTTATGGTTCTTTGTCTTACCAGAGTGTATTAAGAATTTCGAAAACTTAAAGAATTTATTCTACACTCCTGGAAATTGAAATAAGAACACCGTGAATTCATTGTCCCAGGAAGGGGAAACTTTATTGACACATTCCTGGGGTCAGATACATCACATGATCACACTGACAGAACCACAGGCACATAGACACAGGCAACAGAGCATGCACAAAGTCGGCACTAGTACAGTGTATATCCACCTTTCGCAGCAATGCAGGCTGCTATTCTCCCATGGAGACGATCGTAGAGATGCTGGATGTAGTCCTGTGGAACGGCTTGCCATGCCATTTCCACCTGGCGCCTCAGTTGGACCAGCGTTCGTGCTGGACGTGCAGACCGCGTGAGACGACGCTTCATCCAGTCCCAAACATGCTCAATGGGGGACAGATCCGGAGATCTTGCTGGCCAGGGTAGTTGACTTACACCTTCTAGAGCACGTTGGGTGGCACGGGATACATGCGGACGTGCATTGTCCTGTTGGAACAGCAAGGTCCCTTGCCGGTCTAGGAATGGTAGAACGATGGGTTCGATGACGGTTTGGATGTACCGTGCACTATTCAGTGTCCCCTCGACGATCACCAGTGGTGTACGGCCAGTGTAGGAGATCGCTCCCCACACCATGATGCCGGGTGTTGGCCCTGTGTGCCTCGGTCGTATGCAGTCCTGATTGTGGCGCTCACCTGCACGGCGCCAAACACGCATACGACCATCATTGGCACCAAGGCAGAAGCGACTCTCATCGCTGAAGACGACACGTCTCCATTCGTCCCTCCATTCACGCCTGTCGCGACACCACTGGAGGCGGGCTGCACGATGTTGGGGCGTGAGCGGAAGACGGCCCAACGGTGTGCGGGACCGTAGCCCAGCTTCATGGAGACGGTTGCGAATGGTCCTCGCCGATACCCCAGGAGCAACAGTGTCCCTAATTTGCTGGGAAGTGGCGGTGCGGTCCCCTACGGCACTGCGTAGGATCCTACGGTCTTGGCGTGCATCCGTGCGTCGCTGCGGTCCGGTCCCAGGTCGACGGGCACGTGCACCTTCCGCAGACCACTGGCGACAACATCGATGTACTGTGGAGACCTCACGCCCCACGTGTTGAGCAATTCGGCGGTACGTCCACCCGGCCTCCCGCATGCCCACTATACGCTCTCGCTCAAAGTCCGTCAACTGCACATACGGTTCACGTCCACACTGTCGCGGCATGCTACCAGTGTTAAAGACTGCGATGGAGCTCCGTATGCCACGGCAAACTGGCTGACACTGACGGCGGCGGTGCACAAATGCTGCGCAGCTAGCGCCATTCGACGACCAACACCGCGGTTCCTGGTGTGTCCGCTGTGCCGTGCGTGTGATCATTGCTTGTACAGCCCTCCTGCAGTGTCCGGAGCAAGTATGGTGGGTCTGACACACCGGTGTCAATGTGTCCTTTTTTCCATTTCCAGGAGTGTAATTAAATGTGTGATTCTTGTGAATTATTCAAAGTTTCATGTCCTTAATTCGTCCATTTGGGTGCGAAATTATGAAGAGAGTATTTAATGCTTAGTTTTAATAAATGTATGAAAGTGTTGGTCTGTCTTTTGACACCTGGTCCTCACTTTGCATACCACTTGGTTCACCAGCACATGCAGCTACCTGCTGCTGATGGAAAACAAGTCAGTGATTGATGAATGGATGTCCCATGAGGTGCTTCAGTAGGCACTGGAGATATAGGTGGCTGACATCAGGTACTTCTCCCAATACGGTTGTGTACAGGGAACACCGGCTAGCATCTCAGAACAACTGAGCATATCTGAGACCCACTACATCTGACTGAGAGTCTGGTTTGGTGGGTGTGGCAGGGGGGGGGGGGCGATGTTTACGAGACTCTGCTGGCTAGTACTTCTACAACAGCAGACCCCCACCCCAGAAGAGAACACAAGTCATAGTAGCCTAGTGTAGACATGGTGTGGTGATGACTTCGTATGTTCTACTCCTGAAGGAGGATAGCCAGAGCTATAGGATTGCCCATCTTCACCCTCCACAGGCGCTGTCTAGCTTCTGCTGCTTTGTCACCTTCCTCAATGTGCACTCTTGGACTGTGAATACGTCTTCTTGCTTCATAGTGTGTGATCACCACAATGGCGGCATTCCCCCCTCACCCCCCCCCCCCCCTCCCTGTAACGTCGTTTTGCTGCATTGACGCCAGACAGTCAAAGCCTCAGACCAGGGCGACGCGCAACACTTCGTTTTGAAACAGTTTTCAGCGCTCCAGTCTTCCAATTGACAACAGTGTCATCCGTGAGCACCCTCACGCCTTTTCCGTAAAAAATGTTTTTGTGGGGTACTCCCAGAATTACCTTTACACCTGTCGCCTTCGACCCGTTAAGAACACAGTGTGTAGTTCTCTCTGTTAGAGAGTCCTAACCGCAGAAACAAATCAGGTCATCAGGTCCTATACTCGATAGACTATTTTGTTGGCTAGACGACAGTGCCTTTTGCAAGTCAAAGAACACAGCATCATCCTAGGTGTCGTTGTCTAGAGCTCTCGGGATTTCATGGGCGAAAAGATCGATGCAAGTTTCTTAAGATATTTGCTTGCGGAATCCACGTTATTCTCAGTACAGAAGATTTTCCTATTCGAAAAGTAATCAGTAGCGCACGAATATCATGCCGGACTATAAAAAGTCACCGAGTGTATACAAGGAAGGGGAAAAAGGAAGGAAGATTATGCTTTAAGGTCCTGTCGACGATAAGGTCGTTAGAGACAGAGCACAAGTGCCAACTGATGGGGAAGGAAACTAGCGCTCACCTTCAAGCTACTATAGTACTATTAGCATATCGTCATTTTGGAAATACGTTAAGCACTCTGTTGCGGGTTTAGTTACTTAATTGGTTCGTTGCATTTTCCACAGATTATGTGGACGATTCTTTTATCGAAATGATGTGGAAAGAGTCATTCTAGAGGATTTTTAGACATGATTAGTGTTAATATTAAAGAACAGCTCATCATTTGACTCCTACTCATGCAACCACACTTAAAAACAAGGTTTTTTTTTTAAATTGTTACCAGTTTTAAGTAGAAATTCTTCAGTGGAATAGAAGGAGTTGTCCAAGAGAAATGATTTTAAATTAGATTTAAATCTTGCTAATCAACATCTCAGACATTTTATGTTATTGGATAAATGATCAACAGTTTTTATTGCTGGATATTGGACTCATCTCTGAGTCACTGACAGCTTTAACAATGGGTAATAAAGGTCACTTTTCCCTCTTGCGTTCTTCTCATATTGTGATGCATCATTTACGACGACTTTTACTAGCGAATATACGTCCTGTGACGGCGCAGTTAAAATGCCTAATTCCTTGATGACATATCTACATCACAACCATGGGTGAACACAACGTATTATTCTTACTGCTCGCTTTATTGCAATCAGTGCTTTCTTTGTAAGTGATGAGTTACCCACAAAATTATTCTGCACGACATTATTGAGCGGAAACATGCAAAATACGTCAGAAAGTTGATACGATTGTTTCCAAGATTAAAAATTATACGAAGAGCAAAAGCAACTGAACTTAGCTGTTTGAGAAGGCCAGTTTCTTCCAGTTTCGGTTTTCATCAATATGTACACCCTAGAATTTGGAGCCTTCTACGCTACTTACTGACTACTGTTTATGTGCTACATCAATTGTTGATATGACACTGTTTGTTATACGGAACTGAACGTAACGTGCTTTTTTTTTTTCAAAATTTAAGGAGAGTCCATTCTCAGAAATCACTCGTTAATTCTTTTGTCGTTTTTCCTCTCATGGGATTTATTATAAAACCAGTATCGAATGCAAAAAGTATCAATTTGGTTTCTAGAATGTTAAGTGGAAGGTCACTGACATATATAAAGAACAGAAGTGGACCCAAAATTGATCCCTGTGGGACTCCACTTGTGACTGTACCCTAATCATTAAAATTTTCTACTCTTCCGACGCTGTCTGAAGTTTTCAACACAACCTTTTGCCTTCTGTCTGTCAAGAATAATTCAGACCAGCTGCGTGTAAAGCCATCAGTTGCTTCAAACTTGAGTTATTCTAAGAGAGCAGAAACAGCTACACAATCTAAGGTCTTGGAGAGATCACAAAAATACCAACTGACGATATGTTAATTTTTAACGTTTATGCTATTTGATGACTGAATATATAAACAGAGCTCTCTGGAATTCAGACTATGATATGCTCAGTAAATTGTTTCCAAAAAGACGTTAGTACAGGAATTGGAAACAATGGTTTAAGTCGGTCGTGTCTTACAAGAATTGAGTAGCAAAGCTGAAGAGAGACGGCAGAAAATGAATTGTGCACTCCCAGTATGAAGTCACACAGTAAACAATTATTCTAAGGAACTTAATGCTATTTCTCCTTCCGTTACAAACGTAATTTGAGCGCCTTATTTTTCAACCAGTGAGGCCTTTAACAATTACGGACACGCAAAGCAAAGCACGAGGACAAGCAAGATTAATGGATGACGTGCGCTTTTAACTTACGACCAACTTGCACGTCAGATACCAGTCCCAAGGTTCTCCGACCTTCGTTGTAATGCGAGGTCGTGACAATGTTATCAAACAATCTTTCTTCCAGATATCTCCTCTACAAGTGGCGAAGCCGATGTTATTTTTCAACTTGCCAGGTTTTCGTTGCTACTGAATTTATATACACACCGCTTCATTATGTAGCGTACTTCTTGCGCTATTAAAAAATTGCTTTACTTAATTAACACTACACATCATTGCCCAAAATACTTTTTTGTGAAATAATCTCTTTATTTACCAGCAGAATAAAGCGTTAACCTAGAGTCATATCCGTTGCAGTCCACGTGAAAAAGGTTTACGTGTTTTCTTTATTGTTCTTCGGCGAAAGTATGATTGCTTACCAATAGTTGTCTGATTGAAATGGTTTCCGTCTGTAAAGACGTCGATAATAGGTTTCACTACAATGTTTCTTTCACTACTTTCTGGAATGAAATTTTTCGTATTTTTCGGTAGCTCTTCACGTTACTCATTGGCCAGGAAACGTTATGTTGTAGTTGACAAATGACAATTACTATGATTGTTTTACCGTCATTTTTGTTTCTTCTAATAATAATAATAATAATAATAATAATAACTATGCATTCTCCTATGGCGAAAGGTTGTAAACTGAGATTACGACAGTCAGCAGGTAAAATGTTATCCCATACGTATGCTTTCACTGTCGTGACAAATGAATGCATACATGCATGTCTGAAGGAACAGACATTATAAAATAAAAATTACAAGCCTAGAGGGGCAAAACGACAATAATAATACTAACGTACACGTTTGTCCCTTTAAATCTGTTTGCGGGAATCTAACGCATTTTGTGAGCAGCAGGGGCGTAGACAGTGTGGCACATGGAGGTATGGGTCGGTCCGTCAAGCGTGCACGGATAGCCGAAATTGTTAAGGCGACTGCTCGTGAAAACGGGGAAATCCGGGTTCGAGTCCAGATGGAGCACAGATTTTCATGTGCGACCAAACAGGTAATATTTCTATACCTGACACAGCTGATGCAAAGAATTTGCGGTTGGCGAATAAATTTCGTAATATTAATACAGCTGCAGTTCTTCACCACTGTCTGTTCCTTCAGATACGTATGCACAGTGTCAAATACGTAAAATAAGAGAAATAACTCTTTCAAATAGATTACACGCCACAGTAAATTATATAAAGAAGATTTCTAGAAAAATTAAAGCACATATAAAGCTGCTACGTCACCGGCGTTAGACAACTGAATGGTTTTGAAGTGCTTCCTACGTCTCTATCAAGATGATGGCACGGCCCATATAAATTAAAGTGGGCGACGAAATTAGGGCAGCAGATGCGTTTTTGTACTTTACATTACGAATATAATAATTACAATTGGAATTAGACAGGAGCTGACAGTGTGAATGTTTCAGAACCACCACTTTAGAGTCATAGCTCCAAAACACTGAAATGAACTACTCAGAGATGACGGGAAAGATAGGAAGAAGCTAGCCTCGGCCAAGATCAGGTTAGCTCCGAAGAAACATAGCAACACGCAAGGTAATGTTGACTGGAAAAAACTCTGTGAAATCCTGGAGGTAGGATGGATGAATCACAGAGAGCGAAAGGGGAGGGCGTAAGAGATGCTCGTAGCGTATTCCCGCAATTCATCTGTCAACTGAGCAAACAAGAAAGAAAACTAAGAAGAAATTTGGAGTACGAATTAAAGTTCAGGGCAAAAAAATTAATACTTTGAGGTCTGCTGGTGCCAATGTAGTTTTGGCAGAGACAGCAATGGACTTGGAAGATTAGTTGAACGAAACGTTATGTTGAAAAGAGGTTATAAAATGAACGCCAACAAAAATAAAACTGAGGTATGAAATGTAGACGAATTAACTCTAGCTGTGCTGAGGGAATTAGATTAGGAAATGAGACAATGGAATGAAATGATCGTATGGCATTGATGGTCGGCAGTCACCACCTGGAGAAGTTCGACTATCGGCTCTGCAGATGATGACAAGTGACGTTGTCTGGGCAGTCGCCAGGCGCAAAACCCATCCATCGGATTGACACAGGGAACAGCGTGATTGATCACCCCAAATCACTCGCTTACATTCACCCACTGTCCAGTGGTGTAGCTCTTTAGACCACTTTACGCTTAGTTCAGCATAGACGATGGAAATGTTGGCTTATGAGAACCATTGTACCCCAGTGTTTTTAATTCCCTATGCACAGTGACTGTACTAGCTTTAGTCCAGGTAGAACTTCGTAGCTGATGAGTGGGTTCTTTCGCTGGTTTCATGAGGTTTTTAAAACCCACCATCCGCAATACTCGACTGTCTCTTTCCGTCAGTACGTCAGGTCTACCTGGTCTTGAAACTTCCTGGCAGATTAAAACTGTGTACTGGACCGAGACTCGAACTCGGGACCTTTGCCTTTCGTCTGGTACTGGCAGAAGCAAAGCTGTGAGAACGGGGCGTGAGTCGTGCTTAGGTAGCTCAGTTGGTAGAGCACTTGCCCGCGAAAGGCAAAGGTCCCGAGTTCGATTCTCGGTCCGGTACACAGTTTTAATCTGCCGGGAAGTTTCAAATCAGCGCACACTCCGCTGCAGAGTGAAAATCTCATTCTGGTTCTACCTGGTCTTGGTTTACGTGTGGCTGTTTCCTAGCGTTTCCACCAGTTGTCGATGTGGGCAGCTTTAGAAGGGCTGAAATGCCTCTGATGGGTTTGTTACTCAGGTGACATCAAATGACTAGTCAACATTTCAAGTCACTGAGTATTCCTGGCCGACCCACTATGGTGTTATTGCTTCTCTACTGACAACATGATAGTCCCCGCCTCCTGTTATACAGGCACGTCGACCACTCGTGACATCTAGTGGCAAAGTCTGCATTACATAGTGGTGTCTGGATACCACTCATCAGGTAGAGTATCTTCAGCCATGTTCAAGGAATCGTCAATTTGGCAATGGAGGGAAGAGAGAGAGAGTCTGTGTGTATGAGGGAGTGGGCAAGAGGAAAACCAATACTTGTCTATAGCAATCATGTTCAAACTATGGTAGAAGCTATGCTGAGATAAAGAGGCTTTCACAGAACAAACTGGAGAACCACACCAAAGTAGTTTTCGGACTGAAGGCCGCGACAACAACGGCATCTTACAGATCTGTTTTCCTCGGCGGATCTTCAGATTTACCACGACAGACGGTCGGCGCGTGTGGCCAAGTGAGGAGCGAAAATTTTGAGGATTTCGACAGGCTTCCGCCTCGTTGAGCCGTGCGTGTGGGTGGCGTGGTGCCTGGCTGGGATCCAAGTGGCGCATACTGCAGACTCGGGCGTACACATGACGGCTCACTAACAGCTGCCGGCGCGCAATAACCGCAGACGAGTGACGCTGACAAGTTTGCGCTCTGGTGCGAGGGCTTAGTTATGAGCGCCCGCCCACGCATACACACACACACACACACACACACACACACACACACACAGACTACCGACGTAACAGGGAACATATGCTGATTGCCGACACTCACTCACGCAAATTTTACAGCTTCGTAATGGACCTCACTTGTTACTTCTTAAGACCACACGCACTCTCTCTTCGCTTGTACTTTCCTGTCATTTTTCTAGTCTAAAGTGTTGGATGGATTAAACCAAAACAGTACATTATTTTAGTTAGTGTACACACGCCCCGCTCACACACGCATCTACCGAAGCTTGTTGAACGAAAAGAAGAAAAGGAATAAAACAGAGAGGTGAAAGGCTTGTAGGAGGGGCATTCAAGTTGACAGGTCCAGAAAGAACATTTCACTGTGCAGCTGAGTGTGTCCTGGTTTCGCAGTTCTTGCCAGATTAAAACTGAGTACTCGAACCAGGATTACTGAGCCAATGGTCTTATCGGCTGATGTAGCCAAGCAGGAGTCAACTTCAAATGGTTCAAATGGTTCTGAGCACTATGGGACTCAACATCTGAGGTCATCAGTCCCCTAGAACTTATAACTACTTAAACCTAACTAACCTAAGGACATCACACACATCCATGCCTGAGGCAGGATTCGAACCTGCGACCGTAGCGGTCGCGCGGTTCCAGACTGAAGCGCCTAGAACCGCTTGGCCACACCGGCCGGCGACTCAACTTCACTGCAGCATCTCTCTAGTGAAATGGTCGTCAAAATTTTTTGCGCAGGAGCCAATACTGACATTGTGGGACGGCGCCTCATGCTGCAAATGTTCCGATCTTATTATTACACGGTAATCCAATAAATTAGTTTTTTCTGAGCCCCCAATAGTGCAGCTACTGCAAGTGCGCTGTAAATTGGCCGTCGGTTTCCAGGCCCAGATACTGATCGTTAAAAGTGGGCACAAATCACAACTGTTCTGTTTCAGAGTGCTGTCTCCCTCAGAGACCGATAACTGCAACATTCCAATTTCTCGATGAAGCGTTGTTGTGTTATCTGAGTGACCGAATGACTAACTAATTAACAACAGTAGTTGCACTGATACTGCATAATGGATTTCAACGCAAGAATCGATCATAAATCTTAACTAAGTGTTTTGAATGTCATTCTTCTTCCACCAATTGTATTGTATTTCAACAGCCTGTATTTAACTTCAGCCGGCCGGAGTGGCCGAGCGGTTCTAGGCGCTACAGTCTGGAGCCGCGCGACCGCTACGGTCGCAGGTTCGAATCCTGCCTCGGGCATGGATGTGTGTGATGTCCTTAGGTTAGTTAGGTTTAAGTAGTTCTAAGTTCTAGGGGACTGATGACCTCAGAAGTTAAGTCCCATAGTGCTCAGAGCCATTATTTAACTTCATACTCCTTGCTACAAATATGTACAGCATTTCAAGATAACCGTCTCTACAATGCGCATCGGCGAACTACGTTCCTTCTATTTGAAATTTATGCTACAGCAGCTGGTCGGTAAGACGAACACACATTCGTGAGTTGTCAATACTGGAAGACAAACGAGAAAACATTCCCCCAGTCACCTCTAACCGCACAGTGGCCACGTTACTTACCGCTCTGCCCCTGAAACTGCGAACTTTACTTAGCTCATGGCCGAACTCACCAACGTCAATTAAAATCAAGCACATCTTCAGATATATTGTTTCTTACTGAGTGCTCTCTATAAGCTCTTAACGGTACTCGTTATTTTTCGATTTGACTGCTACTTGCTAGATGCATACTAAACTATTCAACAAAGGTTTGGAATACTATTATAAAATGTAGTCCACGATCCCAGAGGATTGATTGACCTAGGCACTTCCTGCGTTTTCCAGTTAAGAGTCCATATACTGGAGGGTGTTTACTACTGGCATCCTTTGTGGCCGTTTCCCAGTCATGTAAATACACAGCTGCCGCAGCGGCACACCGCGAGCAGTCCATTATCAACAACAGCTCCATTCAGTTTGTGTTAAGTACTGCAGTAACGTGCCACGTAGAGGCATACAACACTTTGACAGAGTCCGGATGGTGGTCTTACTTTCAGTAGGTCATACACAGCAAGATGTTGCCGATCGGTCATATGTCACTCAAAGTGGTGTGTCTAATGTATGGAGAAAGTACAGAGAGAGGGTAAATGTGAACGACGGACCTCGCAGTGGTCGTCCTCGTATGACGACACCAATGCTTGATCGTTTCCTCCAACTGTCGGCTCACACAACTGCCAGAAAATTGGACATGACTTCTCCCGGGCAACAGGGATTCGTATCTCAGGCCAAACAGTGCGTAGATGGTTGCATCAGGGTGATATTCATACCAGAAGACCACTGAGGAGTTTTGCACTGAACCAACGGAGCCGACGCCATCTAAGAATCTGGGCTCTTGCACATCAACATTGGACGATTGCCGATTGGAGTAATGTCATGTTTGATGACGAGACCAGAACTGGTTTGCCACAGCAAACTTCATGTGTTAGGATTTGGAGAAGCGTTAGGCAACACCAGGAATGCCGATACGCCCAGGAATACCATCCGTTTGCAGATGGAAATGTGATGTTCTGGGCAGCAATGATTATCGGACTGCGGACCACTCTAATTCTCATTTACGGCAGTTTGACAGGTCCCCGATACCTCCGAGAATCCCTACAAACGATTGTAAGGTCCTACTGACGTGAAGTCGGTGACAACTTGATCCTAGACGATGACAATATAACACTGTACCGTACTCTAGCAGTGTCTCGGTATCTTCAAAGATCCAACGTCAACCGAATGCATTGGCCACCACAACCCCCAGACATGAATGCAACTGGTCATTCATAGGATCGGCTGAAGGGGGCCATCGCATAGCATCCGAATCCACCAATCAATCTTCAGCACCTCACTGAAGCTGCCATTGAGGAGTGGGACCTCATCCTCCAAGGTAAACTTGATGGTTTCATCCAGAGCATGCCTCACAGAGCGGAAGAACTATCCGTGTGCAGGGAGGATATGTTAACTACAAAAGACTGATGATCATCATCATCAGATAAAGATTTTCGCTGTGGTTTTTACTTGATGTACACTTAGGAGAGAGCCTGCTCTGATTTGTAATGTTTTTTTCCAACTATCTAAAATTGTTCTTCTTTTCAGACAGAATGACGTTTATTTTGTTAATAAGGTATTGTACAAAACTCAGTGGGTGTACTATAAGAAGCCACTGTAGTAAACTCGATGGTATTTTTAATTTTTATTGATGTGCGTATTATAAAACACGGCTGAGAACCGTTGGCCGATCTAATATTTGATTCGGGTCGCATGTTTGACGACCACTGTTCTAGTGCCTTCCAAATTTTACACAAGTTCCCGTGCCCACTTTGAGAGACCAGCACTCTCGGAAGAAAGGATACCGCGTATAAATGGCTTAGCCACAGCCGGGTGGACTGTTTCCAGAACGGACTTCTCTCTGCGACGAAGTGTGGGCAGTTTTGGATCCTCCTGACAAACTAAAACAGTGTGCCAGACCGGGGTAACAACCTGGAAGCATGCCGTTTGTGGCGAATGCTCTTACTAACCGGGCACGATTCATATCGTTGCTAATCACGTAGCTCACCGCGCCAGAAAGAAGTTCTAGAATCAAGTCTTAAGTTGATGAAAATGAACAATATTTCCCGAGATGTTCGCTGAGAAGGAAACGATTGGTCTCTTCACAGTAACGTCTGGAAGTGGAGACTTGTTGCTGAGATTAAATGACACTTGTCAGCCATTGATTAAGTAATGCGGTGTTATTTCACCTTAATTTTCATTGCAAACAACTGAAATTTCGTCATTACAGCGGTAACAGCAGGTGTGCCACGTTAAGTAGACTGTTCCATGAAAAGCATCCGGACACGTATTGGTGGGTATGGGTATCCGTTATGTCTACCCTTCGCCTTTATGGCGGCTTGAGCCCTACTAGGCGCACTTTCAATTAGGTGTCTGAATGTAAGTGGCGGGAATGGAATCCCATTCTTCCTCAAGAGCCAAAACCAGAGAAAGCAGCGATGTAGGACGCTGGGGACTAGAGCGACGTCGACGTTCTCACTCATCCCAGAGGTGCTCCATTGGGTTCACGACGGGACTCCGGGCAGGTCAGTCCATTTCAGAAATATTACTGTCCAGAAACCATTGCCTCACTTATGCTACTCTATGACAGGGTGCTCATACAAACAATCACCATCTCCGAGCGGTTCTTCTGTCGCAGGTCAGTCCATTTCAGAAATATTACTGTCCAGAAACCATTGCCTCACTTATGCTACTCTATGACAGGGTGCTCATACAAACAATCACCATCTCCGAGCGGTTCTTCTGTTGTATGCAATACACACTGCTGTAAAAACTGTTCATACGCTTTTGCATCTAATGTTTCTTTCTTAACCGCAATACGGGGGCCACACCATAACCACGAAAAACACTGGCCACACCGCAACACCACCTCGTCCGTACTTACCATCGGCCCACACATGATGGTAGGTAGCGCTGTCCAGTCATTCGTCAAACGCAAACCCTTTTATCTGATTCGCGCAGGCTACAGCGTAATTGACAAATCCAAATCGCCAATTTCTAGTCATCTGCTGTCCAGTGGCATCGCTCCTTATGTGATATTCCTGGCTATGGCCGCCAGTATTTTATCTTGCTAGAATCTCGCCTTGATGCATCTTGATATACGTGAAGTAGCATATGGTACAAAAGTGGAGTGAAGTACAAGTAGCAGATGGTACAGTGTGTACTACTCCCAGGGGAGATTCCGCCAATTGTACTGAACTTGCTTCTGATTGGTCGGCACATTCAGGCGTTAGGCGCCAAAACGTCTAACTTCTCTTATTAATTATTTACGTTTTTTCGTTGTTTTCGGCATGACAGTCTCTCATGGTTACCCTAAGAGCCTACCGTTTTTGTTTATTAAATTGCTCTAGTTTTGAGAAACATAAGACGAATGATATTACAACCGAAGTGCTTCGGACACCTTCGGGTCGCTTTGGCGCGCCTGGGAGACGAAGTACTTTGGCTGCACTAGTCAGACTGTTTCGGGCGTTCTGAAGGTCCGGTCACGCATCTCTGTTCCGGTCGTTTGGAGGGCCGGACGTGTAAGACTGTTTCGGGCATTCTTCAGAGCCGGACATGTATCTCTGTTTCGGGGCGGACATGTCGTACTCTGTAACGGAAGTTGTCATAAAAGTTACCGAATAATTAAGAAAGCTACGTCGATATTAATGTAAAAGACAGTGTAAAACGTGTGATTACTTAAATATAACAAAACAGGATACAGTAATGAGACGTGTCGCCTACCATCATTGTCAGTACTACAGACGGAGACTGAAGTGGGTAAGTAGCATCCCATAATAAGCACAATCACAGGTTCCAGATGACGGCATAACAGTCTCCACCGAAGAAGATCCCAAGACCGACGAGCTGTCTCCTGCGCTGGGGGCACAACTTTAGAAGACGTCAGGTTGGTGGAAAGAACGGTTAGGGACTCTTATTCAGTCTCTCCAGCTTCCAGATCTGACTTCCAACACGACAACGTATAATTTACACTCCTGGAAATGGAAAAAAGAACACATTGACACCGGTGTGTCAGACCCACCATACTTGCTCCGGACACTGCGAGAGGGCTGTACAAGCAATGATCACACGCACAGCACAGCGGACACACCAGGAACCGAGGTGTTGGCCGTCGAATGGCGCTAGCTGCGCAGCATTTTTGCACCGCCGCCGTCAGTGTCAGCCAGTTTGCCGTGGCATACGGAGCTCCATCGCAGTCTTTAACACTGGTAGCACGCCGCGACAGCGTGGACGTGAACCGTATGTGCAGTTGACGGACTTTGAGCGAGGGCGTATAGTGGGCATGCGGGAGGCCGGGTGGACGTACCGCCGAATTGCTCAACACGTGGGGCGTGAGGTCTCCACAGTACATCGATGTTGTCGCCAGTGGTCGGCGGAAGGTGCACGTGCCCGTCGACCTGGGACCGGACCGCAGCGACGCACGGATGCACGCCAAGACCGTAGGATCCTACGCAGTGCCGTAGGGGACCGCACCGCCACTTCCCAGCAAATTAGGGACACTGTTGCTCCTGGGGTATCGGCGAGGACCATTCGCAACCGTCTCCATGAAGCTGGGCTACGGTTCCGCACACCGTTAGGCCGTCTTCCGCTCACGCCCCAACATCGTGCAGCCCGCCTCCAGTGGTGTCGCGACAGGCGTGAATGGAGGGACGAATGGAGACGTGTCGTCTCCAGCGATGAGAGTCGCTTCTGCCTTGGTGCCAATGATGGTCGTATGCGTGTTTGGCGCCGTGCAGGTGAGCGCCACAATCAGGACTGCATACGACCGAGGCACACAGGGCCAACACCCGGCATCATGGTGTGGGGAGCGATCTCCTTCACTGGCCGTACACCACTGGTTCTCGTCGAGGGGAAACTGAATAGTGCACGGTACATCCAAACCGTCATCGAACCCATCGTTCTACCATTCCTAGACCGGCAAGGGAACTTGCTGTTCCAACAGGACAATGCACGTCCGCATGTATCCCGTGCCACCCAACGTGCTCTAGAAGGTGTAAGTCAACTACCCTGGCCAGCAAGATCTCCGGATCTGTCCCCCATTGAGCATATTTGGGACTGGATGAAGCGTCGTCTCACGCGGTCTGCACGTCCAGCACGAACGCTGGTCCAACTGAGGCGCCAGGTGGAAATGGCATGGCAAACCGTTCCACAGGACTACATCCAGCATCTCTACGATCGTCTCCATGGGAGAATAGCAGCCTGCATTGCTGCGAAAGGTGGATATACACTGTACTAGTGCCGACATTGTGCATGCTCTGTTGCCTGTGTCTATGTGCCTGTGGTTCTGTCAGTGTGATCATGTGATGTATCTGACCCCAGGAATGTGTCAATAAAGTTTCCCCTTCCTGGGACAATGAATTCACGGTGTTCTTATTTCAATTTCCAGGAGTGTATATTTCCACCACCTCAAGTGTCGTTTAGCACTGACAACAGAAATGTGTGGCTTATGAGGAGCTGCTCGACACTGTGCTTCATTCTTTTTAACTCCCTAGTCACAGTCACTGTGCTAGCTGAATGGCAGGTAGGACTTAGGAACTCACGAATGGTTCCTTTCTCTGACTTCGTGCCACTTTTTCAACCACCCTCCGCAATGCTCGACGGTGCCTGACATCTGCCCGGTCTTGCTTCAGCATTAACTGCTGTTGATCCTTCGCGATTGATAATAACGTTACAGTCATCTGTCTTGGCCGTGCGGGGTAGCCACGCGGTCTAGGGCGTCTTGTCACGGTCCGCACGGCTCCCCCCGTCGGAGGTTCGAGTCCTCCATCGGGCATGTGTGTGTGTATTGTCCTTAGCGTCAATTAGTTTAAGTTTGATCCCATAAGATCTTACCACAAATTTCCAGTTTCATTTGTCTTCTGACTGGATGATGCAGCGGCCCACATCTCTGAAGAATCTCCTCATCCCTTCACTTATCAGTCCACGTAATTTTCAACATTCTTCCGTAGCATCACGTCTCAAACGCTTCGATTCTCTTCTGTTCAGACTTTCCCAAAGTCCATGTCTCACTACCATACACTGCTATGCACCAAACGCACATTCTCAGAAATTTCTTCCTCAACTTAGGGCACATGTTTGCAACTAGTAGACATATCTTGGCCAGGAATGCCCTGTTTGCCAGTGATAGTCTGCTTTTTATCTCTTCCTTGGTCCGTCCGTCATTGATCACGTTGCTGGACAGGCAGCAAAATTCCTGAATTTCATCTAATTCGTGATCACCAATCCTGATGTTAAGTTACTCGCTGTTCTCATTTCTCCTACTTCTCGCTACTTTCGTCTTTCTTCGATATATTGTCAATCCATATTCCGTACTCATTAGACTGTTCATGCCATTTAACACATCCCGTAATTCTTTTTCGTTTCCACTGAGGATACCAATGTCATCAGCGAAACTTACAGTTGATATCCTTTCACCCTGAATTCTACTCCCACTCTTGACCTTTTGTATCATTTCCCTTATTGCTTCCTCAATGTCTAGGTTGAACAGTGGGGTTGAAAGACTTCACCCCTACCCTACACCCTTTATAATCTGTGCATTTCGTTCTTCGTCTTCCTCTCTTATTGTTATCTTTTGGTCCTTGTACATACTGCATATTACCTGTTTTTCCCTATAGCTTACCCCTTTCTTCCTCGGAACTACGAACACCTTGTACCATTTCACATTGTTGAACGCTTTTTCCTCCTCGACAAATCCTACCAACGTGTCTTGATTTTTCTTCAGTCTTGCTTCCATTATCAACCGCAACGTCAGAATAGCCTCTCTGGTGCCTTTATCTTTCCTAAAACCAGACTGATCCTCATCTAACAGATCCTGAGTTTTCCTTTCCATTATTCTATATATTATTCTTGGTTGGTTGGTTGAGGGGAAGGGGCCAAACAGCGAGGTCACAGGCCCCTATTATTCTTGTCAGCAAATTGGATTCTTGAGGCCGATTATGCGAGAATTCTTGCTGTCTTCCGAATAGTGTGGATGATGTTCTTCCGAAAGTCTGATGGTATGATGCCACTCTCATACATACTATTCACCAACGTGAATGTCGTTTTCTTTCCACTTCCCCCAATGATTTTAGAACTTCTGATGGAACATCATCTATCCCTTCTGCCCTATGCGATCTTACGTCTTCCAAAGCTATTTTAAATTCTGAGTCTAATACTGCATCCTTTATCTCATCTAAATCGTCTTCAGTTTCATCTTCTATATGTCATCAGACAAGTCATCCCCCTCATAAAGGCCTTCAGTGTACTCCTTACACCTATCCACTCTCTCCACGGCATTTAACACTGGAATTCGCAATGCATTCTTAATGTTAACGCCCTTGCTTTCGATTTCATGACTTTTCTATATGCTCATTCAGTCCTTCCGACAATCATTTCTTTTTCGATTTCATGCAGTGATTTGCCTTACCGTCCCTGCGCTTCCTCATTATTTGATTCCGAAGTTATCTTTATATCTATATTCCTGAATTTTCCTGAACATTTCTGTACTTCTATCTTTCGTTGATGTGTTGAAGTATTTCTTCTGTTATCCACGGTTTCTTCGCAGTTGCCTAACTTGTACCTATCTTTTTCTTACCAGCTTCAGTGATTGTCCTTTTTAAAGATGTCCATTCCTCTTCAACTGTACTGCCTGCTGAGCTATTCACTATCGCAGTATCTATAGCCTCAGAGAACATCCAACCGTATCTCTTCATTCCTTAGCATTTCCATACCCACATCTTTGCGCATTGCTTATTCCTGATTAGTCCCTTGAACTTCAGCCTACTCTTCATCGTTACTACATGGTGATCTGAGCCTGTATCCTGGGTACGCTTTACAATCCAATATTTGATTTCGAAATCTCTATCTGACCATGATATAATGTAACTGTATTCTTCCTGTATCTCCCGACCTTTTCCAAGTATACAACCTCCTCTTGTGATTCCTGAGCAGAGTATTCGCTGTTACTAGCTAAAATGTGTTGCAGAACTCAATTTGTCTTTCTCCTCTCTCGTTCCAGCCTCCAAGCCCATATACTTCCGTAACTTCTTCTTCTACTCCTTCCCCTACAAAGGCATTCCAATCCCCCATGACTGTTAGATTTTCATCACCCTTTACGTAGTGGATTACACGTCCAGTTTTCTCAAATGGTTCAAAGCACTATGGGACTTAACATCTGAGGTCATCAGTCCCCGAGAACTTAGAACTACTTAAACCTAACTAACCTAAGGACATCACACACATCCATGCCCGAGGCAGGATTCGAACCTGTAACCGTAGCGGTCGCGCGGTTCCAGACTGAAGCGCCTAGAACCGCTCGACCACACCGGCCGGCTCAATATTCTCATACACTTTCCTTACCTCTTTATCTTCCGGTTGTGACGTCGGCGTATATACATGAACTATTGTTGTCAATGTTGTTATGCGGTCGATTCTGATGAGAAATCCCTATCATCACTGTACTGTTCAGAGTAACTCACTCTCTGCCCTACCTTCCTACCATTTCGAATCATACTCCCGTTATACCATTTCCTGCTTCTTTTGATATTACTCTTCTTGTATTCTTTCCATTTCTCTACATTTATCCCCACTATATCTAGCGTGAGCCTTAGTATTTCCCTTTTCACGTTTCCTAGCTTCCCTACTATGCTCGAACTTCTGACAATCCACATCTAGACTCGTAGAAAACTAGGCTTTTGTTCGTTATTCAATCTGTTTCTCATGGTCACATCCCCGTTGGTAGTCCCGTCAGGGAGATCCGAATGAGGGACAACTCTGGAATCTCTTGCCAATGGAGAGATCATCGTGACACTGTCCAGGATCTTGTTCAGAAGCTAAATGCTGCTTTATTTACCATTAGAACAGTATCTGAAATAAGTGACACTTCAACACGTAAAGTAGTCTACTTCGCATATTTTCATACGCTTATGTCGTATGGTATTATTTTTTGGGGTAATTCTTCTGATTCAAAAAGGGTATTTTTGCTCAAAAACGGGCTGTTCGAGCTATATGTGGTGTAAGTTCGAGAACCTCTTGTCGACCCCTATTCAAAAATCTGGGAATTCTGACATTGCCGTCACAGTATATATTTTCTTTAATGTCGTTTGTTGTTAGCAATATTAGCCTATTCCCAAGAGTTAGCAGCTCTCACTCAGTTAATACTAGGCAGAAATCAAATTTGCATGTAGAATGCACTTCCTTGACTCTTGTGCAGAAAGGAGTGCAGTATTCTGCTGCATCCATTTTCAATAAGCTACCACAAGAACTCAAAAATCTTAGCAGCAGCCCAAACTCTTTTAAGTCTAAACTGAAGAGTTTCCTCATGGCTCACTCCTTCTATTCTGTCGAGGAGCTCCTGGAACAGCTAAAAAATTAAGCAAATTCCAGTGTTACATTGTTGATTTTCTTCATTTAAACTTACGACTTTTCATCTGAATATGTTTTTTTATATTTCATTTTATCTGTTTCTAATATCGTGTTATAATTTCATGTATTGACTCGTTCCATGACCATGGAGACTTCTCCTTAATTTGGTCCCACGGAACAATAAATAAATAAATAAATAAATAAATAAATAAAATTACAGGCCACTGTCGGGCGGCGGGTGGATTAATTAATAATCTTCACCGTCTACAAGAACCTGAAAACTATTTTTGCGGTCAGCCAGAAAGCGATGGAGAATATACTGACCATAATTACCACTCTGCAAGTCCACACCACTCATTGTGCTCAGTGAAAGAAAATATTCCCACTTGCTATTTACTCAGCGCGATCAGGAACAATGACTAGAAATGAAAGTTTTGAATTTTAACTGATTTATACATTCAGTAAAAGTTCACACGCACAAAATATAATAAAATTCCTAACAGTAATAATAATGTCCCTATCGGAGATAGCGCAATTAACAGTTCAGAGGAGACCTCTAAGGAAATTTCCAGGTAAAATGGTCTATCGCCCTGACTTCTAACTACCAAAAGTTAGTTTATCGATTTAAAAGTGGAAATAATCTCGTCATTTGCCATAAGGTTTTTTTAAATATTATTAACGACATACAGTTACTTCCGTGAAATCAAAGCGATCCAGGGCGGTTTACAGTCCTCGCAAATTCAAAAAAATGGGTGTGAAATCTTATGGGACTTAACTGCTAAGGTCATGAGTCCCTAAGCTTACACACTACTTAACCTAAATTATCCTAAGGTCAAACACACACACCCATGCCCGAGGGAGGACTCGAACCTCCGCCGGGACCAGCCGACCAGTCCATGACCGCAGCTAATCCCGCGCGGCTCGCAAGTTCACTTCTCACTTTTATCGAAAACGCTTTTGGTAGCTGTCCCGCTCTGACGTCGTCCGAGGAACAGTGCATGCAGGCGTTTGACTGGCGTGTACAATATAAAGGGGATGTTTCCAGAATGAGATTTTCACTCTGCAGCGGAGTGTGCGCTGATATGAAACTTCCTGGCAGATTAAAACTGTGTGCCCGACCGAGACTCGAACTCGAGACCTTTGCCTTTCGCGGGCAAGTGCTCTACCAACTGAGCTACCGAAGCACGACTCACGCCCGGTACCCACAGCTTTACTTCTGCCAGTATCTCGTCTCCTACCTTCCAAACTTTACAGAAGCTCTCCTTCGAACCTTGCAGAACTAGCACTCCTGAAAGAAAGGATATTGCGGAGACATGGCTTAGCCACAGCCTGGGGGATGTTTCCAGAATGAGATTTTCACTCTGCAGCGGAGTGTGCGCTGATATGAAACTTCCTGCGAAAGGCAAAGGTCCCGAGTTCGAGTCTCGGACGGGCACACAGTTTTAATCTGCCAGTAAGTTTAATATAAAGGGGGTTCAAATGGCTCTGAGCACTATGGGACTTAACTTCTGAGGTCATCAGTCCCCTAGAACTTAGACCTACTTTAACCTAACTAACCTAAAGACATCACACACATCCATACCCGAGGCAGGATTCGAACCTGCGACCGTAGCAGTCGCGTGGTTCCAGACTGTAGCGCCTAGAACCGCTCGGCTACCCCGGCCGGCTGACGCGTACAGATTGATATTTCGGTGCTTAGTGTCTCCTTTTACTGCCTCTCTGGCCGTAAACAGTTTTACCAAGAACCTTATAAATGTTCAATGTGAGCACCATTTGTCACACGGCACACATCAAATCTGTAGACGAGCTCTTCCCAAACGTTGATAAGTGTGTCTTCAGTGATTGTAGCAACAGCTGCTTCAATCCAGTTTTTTAATTCAGGGAGGTCTACTGGTAGCGGAGGCACGTACACACGATCCTTGATGAACCTCAAACGAAAAAATCGCATGGTCTTAGGTCGGGTGAACGTTAACGCCATGCAAATCAAGCCCTGTTATTGGGCCCCTTGCGGCCTATCCAGCACTTGGGTATAATGAAGTTCAACCAATTGCGTACTGCGGTTTGCCAGTGAGGTGGCGCACCATCTTGCTGGAAAATGAAGTTCTCTGTTTCATCTTCCAACTGAGGGAAGAGCCATCGCTCTAGTGTATCAAGGTAAGAAGTGCCAGTTACAGTAGTTTCACCAAAAAAGAAAGCCACATAATCCTTCCACCAGGAAACGGCACAAAAAACAGTCACTTTAGGGGAATTTCGTTGAATTTGTACCACCTCGTGAGGATTTTCATAGTGAGTGTTAACATGTCCACTAAGGTGAAAGGTCGATTCAGCACTGAAGACAACATGATCCAGAAAATCTTCATCGTCATGAAACAGCATTTCGTTTGAAGCTGGCACGCAATTCATGGTCTGCAGGCTTTAGAGCCTGTAATAACTGTAAACGGTAAGGACGTAGTTGTACATGTTTTCTTAAAACTTTCCAAACAGTCGACACGCGAACTTGTAATTCACGACTAGCCTTCCGGACTGGTTTCTTTGGGCTACGAGTTAACGACTCTATGACTCGTTCAACAGTCTCTACACTAAGTCTTGGTCGTCCTGTGCTCTTCCCTTTACAGAGGCAGCTGGTATCTTCAAATTGATGATACCATCTGCGAATGTTATTATCACTCGGAAGATCACAACCGAACTTCAGCCAGAATGCACGTTGCACAGTAACTACAGATTCGGTCTTTGCAAACTGCAAAACACAAAACGCTTTCTGTTCACTAGTCGCCATCTTCGCTACTACCACTGTCTAGCGGACTGCAGCGGAAACATTGCGCGCTGCGCATGCGCACTGGTGCCAAACACAAATGTTTGAGTTGCTCTTTCATTTACCATATCATTCATAACTGTAAGTTTAAAGTAATAAATATTATAAAGCGTTAAAACCGCGATATTCATTTATAAACATCCTGTATTTATGTCGCTCTCCTACATCTAACCCATCAGTCGTCAACCACGAGCACACCTGAAGTTGTCCACCGCAGCTCCGGACGAAACGTCGGGAACGAAAATGCTTCATGGACGACTGCCGTACAAACCGGAAGATTTTGCAGTAGCAGATCGACACCTCTGTGCAGTTATCTTTCCATTTGCACCTCGATGACGTATTGTGCACTCCCAATACCTACGGCGTGCGCAGAACGCTGGCGAAGTCGTGCAGGTTATTTCCGCCGTACGGGTTTTGGGCTGTTCCAGCCCCGCTGGTAGGCGGCCGCTGTCCACTCGGCACGCGGCCATCGCCGCCTCTCCCACACAGATTGCTCGATAGGCGACGCGCCGGCCTCCTCATCAGCCGGGGAAATGAAAAACCCGGCGAGAGCCGCATCGAGAGGTCGCCTCATCGCAGCCCCCCTCTCTCTCGTCCGTCTCTCTTTTTTTTTTTTTTTTCGCCGTCCCGCAAGTCTTTTGCGATCCGAGGGGAAACGAGCGAGGTTATTAAAAGCGCAGCACTTGGTAGCGCCGGCGAGCATCGGAAAAGAAAAAGCCAGCCTCGCATTGTTTGAAATGAGTCCGCGTCTCCTACCACACTCGCATCCCACGCCAGTCCCATCTCAAACACGTGTGTCACCAAATACACTACGGCCATTAAAACTGCTACACCAAGAAGAAATGCAGATGACAAACAGGTATTCATTGGACAAATATATTATACTAGAACTGACATGTGATTACATTTTCACGCAATTTGGGTTCATAGATCCTGAGAAATCACTACCCAGAACAACCACCTCTGGCCGTAATAACGGCCTTGATGCGCCTGGGCATTGAGAAACAGAGCTCCGATGGCGTGTATACGTACAGCTGCCCATGCAGCTTCAACACGATACCACATTTCATCAAGAGTAGCGACTGGCGTATTGTGACGAGCCAGTTGCTCGGCCACCATTGACCAGACGTTTTCTATTGGTGAGACATCTGGAGAATGTGCTGGCCAGGGCAGCAGTCTAACATTTTCAGTATCCAGAAAGGCCCCTACAGGACCTGCAACATGCGGTCGTGCATTATCCTGCTGAAATGTAGGGTTTCGCAGGGATCGAATGAAGGGTAGAGCCACGGGTCATAACACATCTGAAATGTAACGTCCACTGTTCAAATTGCCATCAATGCGAACAAGAGGTGACCGAGACGTGTAACCAATGGCACCCCATACCATCACGCCGGGTGATACGCCAGTATGGCGATGACAAATACACGCTTCCAATGTGCATTCACCGCGATGTCGCCATACACGGATGCGACCATCATGATGCTCTAAACAGAACCTGGATACATCCGAAAAAATGACGTTTTACCATTCGTGCACCCAGGTTCGTCGCTGAGTACACCATCGCAGGCGCTCCTGTCTGTGATGCGGCGTCAAAGGTAACCGCAGCCATGGTCTCCGAGCTGATAGTGCATGCTGTTGCAAACGTAGTCGAACTGTTCGTGCAGATGGTTGTTGTCTTGCAAACGTCCCCATCTGGATCGAGACGTGGCTGCACGATCCGTTACAGCCATGCGGATGAGATGCCTGTCATCTCGACTGCCAGTGATACGAGGCCGTTGGGATCCAGCACGGCGTTCCGTATTACCCTACTGAACCCACCGATTCCTTATTCTGCCAACAGTCACTGGATCTCAACCAACGCGAGCAGCAATGTCGCGATACGATAAACCGCAATCGCGATAGGCTACAATCCGACCTTTATCAAAGTTGGAAACGTGATGGTACGCATTTCTCCTCCTTATTCGATGCATCCCAACAACGTTTCATCAGGCAACGCCGGTCAACTGCTGTTTGTGTATGAGAAATCGGTTGGAAACTTTCGTCATGTCAGCACGTTTTAGGTGTCGCCACCGGCGCCAACCTTGTGTGAATGCTCTGATAAGCTAATCATTTGCATATCACAGCATTTTCTTTCTGTCGGTTAAATTTCGCGTCTGTTGCACGTCATCTTCGTGGTGTAGCAATTTTAATGGCCAATAGTGTACTTTTCGACAGCTTTTTTGTTTTACTAACAAGGAAACATCACGACTTTGACCTCGTATTTGAAGAAGAAACACACACACTTGCAGGATATCAGCTCCAACAATCGAGTCCGCATGAAAATTCGGTTCATAGTTCCGAAAGTAGTTAATGATCACCATCGGAAGATACAGCTTTTCAATTTCGCGTGCACCAGATTTTTTGTCTCTCGCTCCGCCCCATAGCAGCGGCCTAATACCGGAGCGTGAAGTACTATACAGTAGACTGACTGAGAGATTCATTTCGATAGCAGCGACGAACAAACAAGCCATAGTGCTCAGTTCATTGTGTCCAAGAGTACGGTTTGTAACCTGTAGCTGGTGCCACAGATCTCTCTGCTTTGAACAACTTTATGTTGATGTTGACAAAAGCAGTGTAAATTAAAGAAATGAATGAGTGTGTCATTAAAGAAATAATGTCGCCCGTGAACGTGGCCTTCAGGAACGCTTTGCCATAAACCTGTGGGCTGGAATCTTCGGAGGATTCGTTTTCGGCCCTTAACTAATGCTGGACAGGTTCAATGCGCCCCTGTAGCGTACGTTTCTTTGCAATATTTTGCCCGACGCATTAGAAAACGTTCCGCTTCGTATTAGGCGACAGCTATGGTTTCACCATGTTGGTGCACCGTCACACTTTCGAATATGCGTAACTATTTAAATTATGCGTTTCCAGGGAAATGGATTGGTTGAGGACGTCCAATGTTCTGTCATCCACGTTCCCCAGTCCATAATCCACTAGATTTTTATTTGTGAAGAAACTGAAAGGGACAAGTGTATAGTACTTCACCCAAGGATGTACACGACCTAAGAGGGCCCATGTATGCCGCTTTCGCAGTGGTGGATGCAGGTGTGTTGCGTAAGGTGCAGCAAAGTACGATCTAGCGAGTGGCGAAGTGTTTGCAAATGCAAGATGGTCGCTTTGACGTCTTCTCTAAAGTGAATGTTTCACGTACGTGTACATACCAGCTCTATGAAGATACGTCTGGACGTCAAACGTCCAGTAAGCAATTATTGTGCGTAGCATAATGTAGAATTTAGTGCAGCCTATCTATTTGATTTTTGTATCTCACTGGATACACACGATGTTACTGTGTCCGCTATTATTTTACACTGAATCTACATCTACATTTATACTCCGCAAGCCACCCAACGGTGTGTGGCGGAGGGCACTTTACGTGCCACTGTCATTACCTCCCTTTCCTGTTCCAGTCGCGTATGGTTCGCGGGAAGAACGACTGTCTGAAAGCCTCCGTGCGCGCTCTAATCTCTCTAATTTTACATTCGTGATCTCCTCGGGAGGTATAAGTAGGGGGAAGCAATATATTCGATACCTCATCCAGAAACGCACCCTCTCGAAACCTGGCGAGCAAGCTACACCGCGATGCAGAGCGCCTCTCTTGCAGTCTGCCACTTGAGTTTGTTAAACATCTCCGTAACGCTATCACGGTTACCAAATAACCCTGTGACGAAACGCGCCGCTCTTCTTTGGATCTTCTCTATCTCCTCCGTCAACCTGATCTGGTACGGATCCCACACTGATGAGCAATACTCAAGTATAAGTCGAACGAGTGTTTTGTAAGCCACCTCCTTTGTTGATGGACTACATTTTCTAAGGACTCTCCCAATGAATCTCAACCTGGTACCCGCCTTACCAACAATTAATTTTATATGATCATTCCACTTCAAATCCTTCCGCACGCATACTCCCAGATATTTTACAGAAGTAACTGCTACCAGTGTTTGTTCCGCTATCATATAATCATACAATAAAGGATCCTTCTTTCTTTGTATTCGCAATACATTACATTTGTCTATGTTAAGGGTCAGTTGCCACTCCCTGCACCAAGTGCCTATCCGCTGCAGATCTTCCTGTATTTCGCTACAATTTTCTAATGCTGCAACTTCTCTGTATACTACAGCATCATCCGCGAAAAGCCGCATGGGACTTCCGACACTATCTACTAGGTCATTTATATATATTGTGAAAAGCAATGGTCCCATAACACTCCCCTGTGGCACGCCAGAGGTTACTTTAACGTCTGTAGACGTCTCTCCATTGATAACAACATGCTGTGTTCTGTTTGCTAAAAACTCTTCAATCCAGCCACACAGCTGGTCTGATATTCCATAGGCTCTTACTTTGTTTATCAGGCGACAGTGCGGAACTGTATCGAACGCCTTCCGGAAGTCAAGAAAAATAGCATCTACCTGGGAGCCTGTATCTAATATTTTCTGGGTCTCATGAACAAATAAAGCGAGTTGGGTCTCACACGATCGCTGTTTCCGGAATCCATGTTGATTCCTACATAGTAGATTCTGGGTTTCCAAAAACGACATGATACTCGAGCAAAAAACATGTTCTAAAATTCTACAACATATCGACGTCAGAGATATGGGTCTATAGTTTGGCGCATCTGCTCGACGACCCTTCTTGAAGACTGGGACTACCTGTGCTCTTTTCCAATCATTTGGAACCTACCGTTCCTCTGGAGACTTGCGGTACACGGCTGTTAGAAGGGGGGCAAGTTCTTTCGCGTACTCTGTGTAGAATCGAATTGGTATCCCGTCAGGTCCAGTGGACTTTCCTCTGTTGAGTGATTCCAGTTGCTTTTCTATTCTTTGGACACTTATTTCGATGTCAGCCATTTTTTCGTTTGTGCGTGGATTTAGAGAAGGAACTGCAGTGCGGTCTTCCTCTGTGAAACAGCTTTGGAAAAAGGTGTTTAGTATGTCAGCTTTACGCGTGTCATCCTCTGTTTCAATGCCATCATCATCCCGGAGTGTCTGGATATGCTGTTTCGAGCCACTTACTGATTTAACGTAAGACCAGAACTTCCTAGGATTTTCTGTCAAGTCGGTACATAGAATTTTATTTTCGAATTCACTGAACGCTTCACGCATAGCCCTCCTTACGCTAACTTTGATATGGTTTAGCTTCTGTTTGTCTGAGAGGTTTTGGCTGCGCTTAAACTTAGAGTGAAGCTCTCTTTGCTTTCGCAGCAGTTTCCTAACTTTGTTGTTGTAACACGGTGGGTTTTTCCCGTCCCTCACAGTTTTACTCGGCACGTACCTGTCTAAAACGCATTTTACGATTGCCTTGAACTTTTTCCATAAACACTCAACATTGTCAGTGTCGGAACAGAAATTTTCATTTTGATCTGTTAGGTAGTCTGAAATCTGCCTTCTATTACTCTTGCTAAACAGATAAACCTTCTTCCCTTTTTTTATATTCCTACTAACTTCCATATTCAGGGATGCTGCAACGGCCTTATGATCACTGATTCCCTGTGCTGTACATACAGAGTCGAAAAGTTCGGGTCTGTTTGTTATCAGTAGGTCCAAGATGTTATCTCCACGAGTCGGTTCTCTGTTTAATTGCTCGAGGTAATTTTCGGATAGTGCACTCAGTATAATCTCACTCGATGCTCTGTCCCTACCACCCGTCCTAAACATCTGAGTGTCCCAGTCTATATCTGGTAAATTGAAATCTCCACCTAAGACTATAACATGCTGAGAAAATTTATGTGAAATGTATTCCAAATTTTCTCTCAGTTGTTCTGCCACTAATGCTGCTGAGTCGGGAGGTCGGTAAAAGGAGCCAATTATTAACCTAGCTCGGTTGTTGAGCGTAACCTCCACCCATAATAATTCACAGGAACTATCCACTTCTATTTCACTACAGGATAACCTACTACTAACAGCGACGAACACTCCACCACCGGTTGCATGCAATCTATCCTTTCTAAACACCGTCTGTACCTTTGTAAAAATTTCGGCAGAATTTATCTCTGGCTTCAACCAGCTTTCTGTACCTATAACGATTTCGGCTTCGGTGCTTTCTATCAGCGCTTGAAGTTCCGGTACTTTACCAACGCAGCTTCGACAGTTTACAATTACAATACCGATTGCTGCTTGGTCCCCGCATGTCCTGACTTTGCCCTGCATCCGTTGAGGCTGTTGCCCTTTCTGTACTTGCCCAAGGCCATCTAACCTAAAAAACCGCCCAGCCCACGCCACACAACCCCTGCTACCCGTGTAGCCGCTTGTTGCGTGTAGTGGACTCCTGACCTATCCAGCGGAACCAGAAACCCCACCACCCTATGGCGCAAGTCGAGGAATCTGCAGCCCACACGGTCGCAGAACCGTCTCAGCCTCTGATTCAGACCCTCCACTCGGCTCTGTACCAAAGGTCTGCCGTCAGTCCTGTCGACGATGCTGCAGATGGTGAGCTCTGCTTTCATCCCGCTAGCGAGACTGGCAGTCTTCAGAAAATCAGATAGCCGCCGGAAGCCAGAGAGGATTTCCTCGGATCCATAGCGACACACATCATTGGTGCCGACATGAGCGACCACCTGCAGACGGGTGCACCCTGTACCCTTCATGGCATCCGGAAGGACCCTTTCCACATCTGGAATGACTTCCCCCGGTATCCACATGGAGTGCACATTGGTTTTCTTCCCCTCTCTTGCTGCCATATCTCTGATGGGCCCCATTACGCGCCTGACGTTGGAGCTCCCAACTACCAGTAAGCCCACCCTCTGCGACCGCCCGGATCTTGCAGACTGAGGGGCAACCTCTGGAACAGGACAAGCAGCCATGTCAGGCCAAAGATCAGTATCAGCCTGAGACAGAGCCTGAAACCGGTTCGTCAGACAAACTGGAGAGGCCTTCCGTTCAGCCCTCCGGAATGTCTTTCGCCCCCTGCCACACCTTGAGACGACCTCCCACTCTACCACAGGTAAGGGATCAGTCTCAATGCGGGCAGTATCCCGGGCAACCACAGTCGTAGTCCGATCGGGGCATGCGTGGGACGAGCTGGCCGTCCCCGACAAACCCCCATCCGGAACCCCACAGTGATGCCCATTGGCAACAGCCTCAAGCTGTGTGACCGAAGCCAACACTGCCTGAAGCTGGGAGCGAAGGGATGCCAACTCAGCCTGCATCCGAACACAGCAGTTGCAGTCCCTATCCATGCTAAAAACTGTTGTGCAAAGAACGTCTGAACTAATCTACAGAGAGCCCAAACAAATCGACACAAAATTTAAACGGTTATTAAAATACAAGATTGCCTAGTAAATGCAGTAATGCTGCTACTTGCGCACTGCTGACACACTGCTCGGCGGCGGAAGGAGACAACGCGATAACAACTCTCAAATACTATAATACGCCCGAAATTTATGAATTAAACAATGCAAGTACCAAAAACACGCAAAGAAATTAAGAATTAAACTATGTAACAAATGAGTGATCTAGGAGTATATGACTTGCTGCTGCAGCTGCTTATCCAACGACGGCACGGAGCGCCAAAGACAGTGATATAGGCATGAGTATTTAAATACAGCGATATGTAAACAAGCAGAATATGGCGCTGCGGTCGGCAACGCCTATATAACACAGCAAGTGTTTGGCGCAGTTATTAGTTTGGTTACTGCTGCTACAATAGCAGGTTATCAAGAGTTAAGTGAGTCTGAACGTTTGTTATAGTCGGCGCACGAGTGATGGGACACAACTTCTCCGAGGTAGCGCTGTAGTAGGGATTTTCCTGTACGACCATTTCTCGAGTGTACCGTGAATATCAGGAATCCGGTAAAGCATCAAATCTCCGACATCGCTGCGGTCGGACAAAGATCCTGCAAGAACGGCACCAACGGCGACTGAAGAGAATCGTTCAACGTGACCGAACGCAACCCTTTCGCAAATTGCTGCAGATTTCAATGGTAGGTCATCAACAAGTGTCAGCGTGCGAATCATTCAACGAAACATCGTCGATATAGGCTTTTGGAGCTGAAGGCCCACTCGTGTACACTTGATCACTGTACGACACACAGCTTTACGCATTGCCTTGGTCCGTCAACACCGACATTGGACTGTTGATAACTGGAAACATGTTGCCTGGTCGGACGAGCCTCGTTTCAAATTCTATCGAGCGGATAGGCTTGTACGGGATGGAGACAACATCATGAATCCATGGACCCTGCATGTCAGCAGAGGACCTTTCAAGCTGGTGGAGGCTCTGTAATGGTGTGGGGCGTGTACAGTTGAAGTGATATGGTACTCCTGATACGTCTAGATACGACTCTGACAGGGACTCGTATGTAAGCATCCTGTATGATCACCTGCATTCATTCGTGTCCATTGTGCATTCCGACGGACTTGGGCCATTCCAGCAGGACAGTACGACATCCCACACGTCCAGAATTGCTACAGAGTGGCTCCAGGAGCCCTCTTCTGAGTTTAAGAACTTCCGCTGGCCACCAAACTCCCCAGACATGAACACTGTTGAGCGTATCTGGGATGCTGCTCAGAAGAGATTTCCGCCACCTCGTACTGTTACGTATTCACGGGTAGTCCTGCAGGATTCATGGTGTTAATTTCCTTCAGCGCTATTTCAGACATCAGTCGAGTCCATGTCAAGTTGTGTTGCGGCACTTGTGCGTGCTCGCGGGGGCCCTAAACGATATTACGCAGGTGAGCCAGTTTTCTTGGTTCTTTAGAGTACATTGGCTTTATTTGTATCATGGACGGAACAAAATTATCGGTTACGTCTTTAAGAAGTTCATGTTATGACTTAATGCTTGAACTGCAAAAAAAAAGGATAGTTTGGAGCGAATGCGACTCGAAAATCGACGAGGCGGCATATCCGTTTCCCACTTCATTGCCTCGTCTCACCGATCTAATGGGATAGCTCCAGCACGGCGTACAGTTCATGCTAGTTGTTCTTGACCGTGCTGCACGCAGTCACAGCGTTGCCACAATCTCGTTCTCTAAACCACATTTCCATTAAACCTATTGGCGGGACTAGCTTTTGCTAGACACACTTTTGTCTTTAATTGGGATGACGAATAGCATGCCGATCTCCAAGTGCGGCATTTTTTCCTTCGCCCTATATACACACACTGAATATCTAAATGAATAAACCTAAGCAACTCAAGAATTATTATGAAACGGAGTTACAATTCTCGATTTTCAATTCAGTCATGCCAATCACTTTGAAGAGTAGAGGAACTCCTGCAGATGTACTTCACTTTAAGAGTGTCACCTTTTCAGTGGAAAGAATGACGCTCCATTGCAATGTTAATAATTAACCGGTGTCGAGTATAGACGCCCGAGGAAAGCTACTCGACGTGTAGTAGTAACAAGGACTTGGAGTCGAGGAAATCAAATACTATTTTGGCAGTGGTGATGCCTGAGGATGGTGGTAATGTGGCGTCGAAACTAGTCGTGTGAGACAATAAAGACATTCTCAGGACAGTTGTGTCGGTACTTTTCTCATATACATAATAACCAACTTCCAAAAGGCAAATAAAACAAATCAAACCCCCTCCCCCCTTCTTTATAAACATTTGAGGACTTGCAGTAAGTTTTGTATTTCTACAGTACTGAAAACCAACAATTTTACAATTAGTATTTTCCCCCCATTTACGTGACACTCATCAACGCTGCACAATATGATTCCCATTACTTTGACATTTCCAGTAATTCTTATTTCACATACATGCCACATTAATTCCCTAATTCAACCAGACGACGAAACAAATTAAAATAATAAATATTGTCCTGCAAATTAAATACAGGATTTGGACAAAAATGTGGAGAAACTGCGAGAAACGTACGCTTGAACATAAATGCAGATGGTAGCCAAGCCTGCTCGTTGCGCTGTTGTATTTGACCACAGACGGCATCTGTACAACGTCTTCAAACCGTTGTAAATATCAGTCGTGGTTAGGACGGTGTTCTGTGTAATTGTGAGTGTATTATGTCGCAGCTAAGTAACTAAGTAACAGACGGCAGTTATAAGAGTCGAGGGGCATGAAAGGGAAGCAGTGGTTGGGAGAGGAGTGAGACAGGGTTGTAGCCTCTCCCCGATGTTATTCAATCTGTATATTGAGCAAGCAGTAAAGGAAACAAAAGAAAAATTCGGAGTAGGTATTAAAATTCATGGAGAAGAAGTAAAAACTTTGAGGTTCGCCGATGACATTGTAATTCTGTCAGAGACAGCAAAGGACTTGGAAGAGCAGTTGAACGGAATGGACAGTGTCTTGAAAGAAGGATATAAGATGAACATCAACAAAAGCAAAACGAGGATAATGGAATGTAGCCAAATTAAGTCGGGTGATGCTGAGGGAATTAGATTAGGAAATGAGACACTTAAAGTAGTAAAGAAGTTTTGCTATTTAGGGAGCAAAATGACTGATGATGGTCGAAGTAGAGAGGATATAAAATGTAGACTGGCAATGGCAAGGAAAGCGTTTCTGAAGAAGAGAAATTTGTTAACATCGAGTATAGATTTAAGTGTCAGGAAGTCGTTTCTGAAAGTATTTGTGTGGAGTGTAGCCATGTATGGAAGTGAAACATGGACGATAACTAGTTTGGACAAGAAGAGAATAGAAGCCTTCGAAATGTGGTGCTACAGAAGAATGCTGAAGATAAGGTGGGTAGATCACGTAACTAATGAGGAGGTATTGAATAGGATTGGGGAGAAGAGAAGTTTGTGGCACAACTTGACCAGAAGAAGAGATCGGTTGGTAGCACATGTTTTGAGGCATCAAGGGATCACAAATTTAGCATTGAAGGGCAGCGTGGAGGGTAAAAATCGTAGAGGGAGACCAAGAGATGAATACACTAAGCAGATTCAGAAGGATGTAGGTTGCAGTAGGTACTGGGAGATGAAGAAGCTTGCACAGGATAGAGTAGCATGGAGAGCTGCATCAAACCAGTCTCAGGTCTGAAGACCACAACAACAACAAGTAACTTAAAACGTGGTGGGTCGCTTCTGTAACCAAGGTAGTCGAAGCGCTTGGTGTTTCAAGAGACACAGTATCGAAGACTGATACTGTGTACAGGGAAAGCGAAAAAACATCATCCGCTAAGTCAAAACGCGGCCGAAACTGTGTCCTGAATTATCGTTACAGATGGTCACGGAAGAGGATTGCGAAGAAAAATAAGAGGACGACAGCTGAAAACGTTATGCAGAACTGAATGTTCCACTCACAAGTCCTGTCAGTACCAGAATAACACGAAGGGAGCTCCGTAAGCAGGGAAATGGTGGGCGAGCTGGAATTCCAAAACCACAAATCGACGACGTAAATGACGGCAACAGGAAAACGTGTGCCGGAGCCATAAATGCTGGTCTGTGGAGCGATGGGAGAAAGTACTTTCGTCGGATGATTCTCGTTTCACACTGTTTGTAGCTTGTGGTCGAGTTTTCATCCCAAAACTGAAACCTGGCGGAGGTTCGGTGATGATTTGGACAGCCATATAGTGCTACTTCATGAGTGTTCTGCAAGGTAGCATTATTTCCAACGATCATGTGACTATTTTGGCTGATCAGGTCCATCCCTTGGTACTCTGTTGGTTCCCTAGTGGTGATGCTGTGTTCCAAGGAGACAGGACCTTTGCCCACACCGCTCGGATCGTCCAGGATTGATTTTGTGAGCACGAGGATGAATTTTCACATCTCGCCTAGCCACTCCAGTCACCAGATCTCAATGATTTGAGCCTTTGTGATCTACTTTGAAAAGAAGAGTGCTTGATCGCTATCCCCCTCCATGATTGTTACCTGAACTTGCCACTACTTTTCAGGGAGAACTGCATACGATTCCCTTGAAAAACATACAGGGCCTGTAGTCATCCATTCTGAGACGATTGGAAGGATTGGAAGCTATTTTGACTGCCAATCGTATTAAATGTGTTTTTGGTGTTTCCATATTTTTGGCCACCCCTTTACTAGTAGCAGTTTCAAATTAAAAGGATTACTGTAACCTTCCCGTATAAATAAAAATAAATTAAATAATGAAATTTGAATAATTAAATTCTGACCTATGAAAACTGATAAATCTTAACTCATGAAAAACTGATAGATTTTGACGTAAGCAGCGCTACGCCATGGCCCTGTGAAATCATTCTGAACCTGTCAGTGAGAAATAAACTGAAAAATTCTTACCTCGTGATGGTGTCTGTATTTGTGCTCGTAAATGGCACAGCTTAATGCAATGCTGGCCTATCTATTAATACTGGATAACATTTGTCTGAGATATGAATTACTAGAAACACTGACGTTACTTAGTGACACAGCTGCATAGTTGGTCATCTGTTTACTAAAGAACACATGACTATGTTCTGACAAAAATTCTGGAATATTTTAATTTAGATAAATGACTGGATCGGGACTGGCAATGACTTAAGGAGAAATTATACTTCTATAGTTGACTGCCCCCCCATGAACCATGGACCTTGCCGTTGGTGGGGAGGCTTGCGTGCCTCAGCGATACAGATAGCCGTACCGTAGGTACAACCATAACGGAGGGGTATCTGTTGAGAGACCAGACAAACGTGTGGTTCCTGAAGAGGGGCAGCAGCCTTTTCAGTAGTTGCAAGGGCAACAGTCTGGATGATTGACTGATCTGGCCTTGTAACAATAACCGAAACGGCCTTACTGTGCTGGTACTGCGAACGGCTGAAAGCAAGGGGAAACTACGGCCGTAATTTTTCCCGAGGGCATGCAGCTTGACTGGAGAGCTGCATCAAACCAGTCTCAGGACTGAAGACCACAACAAAAACAACAACATAGTTGACTGGTAAAAAAAAATTATATTCTGAAAATTTTTTACGCTATTGATAAAGATCTACAATCTATTACACGGGAAAACTGAATATATTACAAATCTTGGTCAACTGGTGGTGACGAATCACGAAAGAAAAGATTGAAAGAAATTCATATTACCATCTCAGACAAATAACTTAACTACGTACATGCCAGTAAAAATAATAAAATTTACCTTACAGTAGGTAGTTGACTTAATTATACTGTTGATTTTTCGTAATATTATAAAGTATTCATTTGTTCATCATCATCTTGTTCCATGGTATGATTTACCTCTGCGGCTGGTCACAATTATTATTCAGTTCCATATAATAAAATTTTACAATTTGTTCTCCACTGTAACTTTAACAACTACTAACTATAAAATGCGCTGTACCAGCGACAGACTACAACTACACTGTAACAGCGAGCGACTGCAACTGCGGCAGAGACTGCTCTGACCTGCGTCTCTATTGCCGCTCTCTTTTAACAGGGGCAAAGATATTTTATGTCTCTGGCACGCCTGTGAATTGTCGTTCTAGCAAGTGAGCAATACATCGAGATTACATTTGCTCCAGCGGGGTGGTGAACCCCTTACCTTAGGTACATTTTTAGTTCTTTCACCGAAATATTGTTTTCATCGTTATTTATGAATGAAGTACTCAGTTAACGCTCTTTATTGACTTGTGCACAAATTATTTTAACATGTCAGGCAGTTACTTAGGAAGAAAGATAAATTCTGTCTTTTAGGTAATTTTTTGTGTACCATAAGTCACGTAACATAAAAAGCTGAAATTCAGACTATCGTCTTTACGAAATGTTATACAGAGTTTCACAACAGCTGGCTTATTAGACAAGCCTTTAATAAATCATAGCAGGGTATTTAATACTCGATCCCTTTTCAGTCCGAGAGTGTTCTCTGAGGTCACGACTCTTTGCGTGTGGCAAGTTGCTGCGCCTCAGTGGCTGCTATTACAACACGGAGCAATAACCATTGTGACGGTTCGCAAACTTGCATTTATTGTGTGGTGCAGCAAAATGCAGTGCCTGCAGAACCTGTAAGTAGGCTGTTTAGGTTTTCTTATTGGTAACGCCACGTAGCGCTCTGTATGAAAATCACTGGCTGCGCTGTGTGCAGTCTGTGGCTAGTGTGCATTGTTGTCGCTATTGTAGTGTTGGGCAGCTGGATGTTAACAGCGCGTAGCGTTGCGCAGTTGGAGGTGAGCCGCCAGCAGTGGTGGATGTGGGGAAGTGAGATGGCGGATTTTTGAGAATGGATAATCTGGAGGTGTGTCCATCAGAAACAGTACATTTGTAAGAGTGGATGCCATGAACTGCTGTATATATTATGACCATTAAGGTAAATACATTGTTTGTTCTCTATTAAAATCTTTCATTTGCTAACTATGCCTATCAGTAGTTAGTGCCTTCAGTAATTTGAATCTTTTATTTAGCTGGCAGTAGTGGCGCTCGCTGTATTGCAGTAGTTCGAGTAACGAAGATTTTTGGTGAGGTAAGTGATTTGTGAAAGGTATAGGTTAATGTTAGTCAGGGCTATTCTTTTGTAGGGATTTTTCAAAGTCAGATTGCGTTGCGCTAAAAAATATTGTGTGTCAGTTTAAGCAGAGTCATTCATTAATTTTTCAAAGGGGACGTTTCATATGTCGACCCTTAGCCGAGGATACCTCACTGGAATCTTCTGATTTTTTCTTGTAGTTTGTACAATTAGTGCAACCTTTGTTTATTGCTAGCGCGTAATTGTAGAGAGAATTTCCTTTGTAGTTGTAGTTTTTCATTCTTGTACAGTAAAACAGTTGTGGCATGCATGTAGATTTGCACCAAGTATTTCGCAGCTGCGCTTGCAATTAACAAGGTATTATTTTCAATGCTATGTTACTGTGTTTTCTTATTTTGCTCTTCAAATTGTGCTTTTCTGTGTTGTCGTGTGAAATATTGTGACAATAATGGCGTGTGAAAAACGTAATACTAGGCTCCAAAGTAAACTGAGAAATGACAGTGAAGACGAAAGCAGTGTGTTAGCGCCACCGTGTAATGAATTAACTAATGTTCAAAGTAGTAATTTGGTAACTGTGCATAGGGAAATGGAGCGGGCTGCAAATAATGGTGTAGACAGTGAAACAATTAGTGAACAGGGAAGCATTATCGATCGATCGGTCGGCAACAACTTGCCTCATGAATCCGAAATGACAGGACACAATCTTGCAAATACTGTAGATTCAGGTTTTGCGTCCTCGCTGTTTTCTCAAATAAGTCAAGACCCATTTTCTGCTTTTCAAAATGCGAATATTGCCGGTTCAAATGCATTGCCGAATTGAACTGAGGAACATGTTTCAGACACCAGTGCATTGTTATTGCAATTTATGCAACAAATGGGACAAAAGCTTCAAAAGTTAGACACAGTGGAACAAAATCTTCAAAAGTTAGACACAATGGAACAACACCAGAGACAAACACAGCAACAGTTAGACACAATGGGACAAACTCAGAGACAAACACAGAAAAAGCTTGAAAAGTTAGACGCAATGGAACAAAATCAGAGATAAACACAGCAAAAGCTTCAAAAGTTAGACACCACACTTGAACAAACACGTGAAGCTTTAACTACTGAGTTACATAACATTGAATCGAAATGTCAAAAAGTCTGTAATGACGTAAAAACACAAATTTGTGAGCATTTTCAACCTATTTTTTCGCGGCATGAAAATGCATTACAGAATCACGAGGCAGCCATAAAAGAACTGCAAACCATTGTTCACGAAAATCATGAGACCTTGTGGGCTGAAATTGACTCAGTTGCATCTACCGATTCCGTTACGCTACTTGCAAAAACTCAGTAAAACTTAAAGGACACAGTAGATACGATTTCAACACAAATGGACACTCTGAAACTTGGTTCAGAAAAACACACTGAGGAAATAAGTACACTATCGGAGAAAGTAGCTGAACTTTCGGATCAGTTCACTAACCTATCTGCAAAGGTAGATGATGATCTGAATGACACAAGACCTGTAGCCATCACTGACACAGAAGAGTATGAACAAATTAAGAAATTCAAACAAAATCAAAATCAAATTAATACGCAATACAAAAGAGAAATCCAGGAAGTACAAGATCAGTTGGCACAAGTAATACAAAAATTACATATTTCAGAGGACACCCGCGCTCCAACACGGGAAGAGGAACTTAGAAATACGGAAAAGCCACAAAACAATAACACAGGGCATTTCGGAAATTATGAAAGAAATTGGCAAGGTGCACCGAATTTTGAGATGGAACCACCGACACGACGTAACAGTGACCGATATGCTACTCGCTGACACGATGATTTTGACTATAAGCTGTTCATTACTACGCGTAAATTCAAAACATTTAAGAATTCCGGCAATGACATTCATCCACAAGCGTGGCTTCATCAAATCTCTCATTGTTTTCCTCCCAACTGGTCATTAGAGCACAGATTAGAATTTATGTGTGGCTAGTTAGAGAATGAACCAGCTGTAAGAATGCGATCGGTCATTCACGATTGCAACACTGAAGGAGAATTTTATCATGCCTTCCTCTCAGCATATTGGTCTCAAGCCACACAAGACCGAGTAAAACATAGCATCATAATGATGAAACATTTCGAACAATCAGAATTTTCCAGTCTTGTGAAATATTTTGAAGACATGTTGCACAAGAATCAGTACCTGTCAAACCCATACAGCCCCTCAGAACTCAAAAAAAAAATGGTTCAAATGGCTCTGAGCACTATGGGACTTAACATCTATGGTCATCAGTCCCCTAGAACTTAGAACTACTTAAACCTAACTAACCTAAGGACACCACACAACACCCAGCCATCACGAGGCAGAGAAAATCCCTGACCCCGCCAAGAATCGAACCCGGGAACCCGGGCGTGGAAAGCGAGAACGCTACCGCTCGACCACGAGATGCGGGCCCCTCAGAACTCATCCACATTTGCTTAATCAAATTGCCTGAACACTTGCGACATATTATTTTGGCAGGACGTTGCAAAGACGACATTGAAGCTTTTCAGGGACTGTTACAAGAATTGGAAATTGACACTGACAGTCGCAGGACGCGAAAACAGGAATACAACAATTACAGGTCACATCCGTCACAATTCCGCGACGACAGAAATAATAACTGGACACGACAAGGCTATTCTCACAACAAAAATCGTGACCAAAACAGACACCACCCGTATGACAGCCGTTGGCAGAGTAGTAATAATTACAGGGAAAGATCACCTCTCCGCGGTAGTGACTATCACAGAGACAATCAGAGAAACAGACAATATGGGAACCAAAATAATTATTATCAAGGGAGACAGAATAACTTTAGACGCAACGGTCCAGCGCGCAGTTACGATTCAGGGAGAAATTCTCCACCACGTGACCGACAGGAAAGAAACTATGGAATCTACCGACATGACGACAGACGATATGATCGTTACGACAAATCTGAATTGCATCAGAACTGGCGGGATTCAAACAGGGCGGGGCCCTCTCGACAAGGTGAATTTGTAGAAGTTAGGTCTCCAAATCCCAATAACGATGCGCGCCAACAAAGAGACAATAGGCAATGACTCATACCGCTGGCAGCCACAAAACGTACTTCTGAAACTGACGACGCAGCTGCCGTAGCTAGTAATTACGCAAAAATGGAAGACATTAGGGACATCTTACTCCAGGAACACGACGTAAAACATAACAATATTGCATATCCTGTGATTCACATTACAGTAAATGACGTAAGATTAAATTACAAGGTGCAACCGTGGGAAGAAGTGTAGATGTACGCCAACAAACCAACTTAGAATGCTTTTGTGAAAGCCACAGCTTCTCTATGAACTTTCTTATTGTTCCATTATTGTCGACGGAAATTATGTCGGGAGTAGACTTTTTGAATGAAATACAAAGCAATCTTAAACTTTCACGATGCTGAAATAAGTTTAGAGAAAGAAGGTAAGTCAATAGCTTTGAAATTTGAAGATTGGCTCTCAAACCACGACGAAGAAATTAATCGGCTTTACCTCCTGTTAGACAACAGTTTGGAATTTTCGAAGGAACTTGACACTAACAATCACTCTGCAAGTACTGACAGGGATTATATCGACGGCGCATTTGATACTAATGAGTTAATTCAGAATAAAATTCAAACAATTGAGAATTGTAATGACACTGATAGGCAAGACCTTTTTGAGATTTTACAAGCACATTCCACAGTTTTTACTCACAAAACAGGAACAATCAAGGGATTTCAATACCAATTTCGTGTTCGTGAGCATACTAAATTTTGTGTTAGACCATATGTAATTCCGGCGCATTATAGGGACGGTTTTAGATCAGAAATACAATCTATGCCTGACGAGGGCATTATTGAGCCTGCAGTAAGCTCATACAACAATCCATTACATGTTGTTGAGAAGAAAAATGGATCGATCAGGCTTGTCTTAGATTCGAGACAAATCAATATTACCATCATTCCTGAAACAGACAGGCCGCAAACGTTAGAAGAAC